>NC_081411.1:265052683-265352683 GCF_030272615.1 Cryptomeria japonica
TTGGTTTGGATTCAATTTTCATTTTCGGTTTTGTTTTTGTTTTCATTTTCATTTTCATTTTTATTTTTGTTTTCATGTTCTTTTTTGTTTTTGTTTATATTTTCATTTTATTTTTTATTTTTTATTTTTTTTGTTTTCATTTTCATTTTTGTTGATTATGCAAAACAAAGTAATTTACAAAGAAATATAAATTACATAAATTTAAAATGTGACTCTAAATATAAATTACTAAACGTAAAACTCTAAATTGCTTTAATATTCAAACCTAAACTTAAATTAAAGAAACCGAAATGAAACAATAATTTTTCATTTATAAATTTAATAAAATACATTAAAAGTAAAACAAAAAAAAAAGAGAAAAAAAGGCCTACCTAGAGGGCTTCAAAGGAATTTGAAAGATCCTTGGATCATGATATCATGTGGTAAAATGAGCTAGGTCCCAAAAATTTTTAAAAATTAAATAATATTTAGAAAAAGGATCCTGATTTGTTGAAAATGACATCCCATTTCATTTTAAAACATGATACTATTTCAAAATTTGAAGTTTAGGATCTTGTAACCTACAGGATCCCGATTCATTTTTTATCTTGGGATCCCAAAGTGAATCAGTCCATCCTAATTTGTTTTCCATATGCTTTGCACGATTTTCAATTTTTTTCTAAGTAAAACTTTCACTCTAAGTGAACTCCACTTCTTTCTATTACCCTATGTCTAATCTATCCTTAGAGGTTGTGTGAGTCTTCTCATTATCCCTACGCTTGGGTGGAATTGATCTCTCCTATCCTTTCTAAGACTCCATTTTTCCTTTGTTGAGTGGTGTTTTCGTATGATTTGTTGTCACTCCTTTTGTGAAGTTGTTGATTTCTCAAGGATTTTCTATTATGCAAGAGGTATATATCCTTTACTACAACCTCTTTTTCACTTGGCAATGCATATCTATTATGAACAAACCCCTTCACTTTGGGTCAAAAGTGTGTCATCCTTCATCAAGAATCCCTTTTTCCTAGCAATATGAGGAAGGTAGAAAATGTTATGTTTGATCAATAAACTCCTGTTAAAACTAGATGTCTTTTTAGAAAATTTCTCTTATGCTCAAAGAATTCCCTTTAGACTTGTTGCAAGATATATCATTTTGAACAATCTTATCATTGCTTGTAAGAGTATTATGTCTTTAGATTGGATTTATGAAAATTCTTGCCTAAAAGGATATCTCTTTGCATTGAAGGTGTGTATCCTTGCTTCTATCTTCTTTAAGACATCAAAATAGGATTATGTTGACATCTTAAGGAGGGCGGGGGGCAGGGGCGGGGGGAGGCAAGGGCACATACATTTCACCAGTGAAAACTTTAAGAAACCTTATCTCAAAAAATTATATTAAATCTTGGTGAATATTTAATTTTTTCAAAAGAAAATAATAATTTTTATTGGCTAATATTTCCTTTTTTAAATGAAAATATTAATTTTATTGGCAACTTTTTTTATATCAATTTTTTTGGGTAGAAAATATTGGCGAATATTGAAAAATAATAAGAGTATGCATTAATTACAATTGCAAATCCTTTCATTTAAAAAATAGTTTTTTATAGGAAAGTAGAGACATGAAGGTATAAATCATTAATGAGTTTAAGTGGTAGGCTCTATTTTATTTAGTTTCTACCATTAATTGAAAATAATCTAATAGCCCTCTTTGTATTTTGTGAGATAAAATGTACCAAAAATTTGTAATACTCATGGGGGCCAAAAATTGCTTTTAAACCATTGATTTTCATTGAGGTCAACAATTCAAAAGAAATTTCAATCCCCACAAGTATAACAACTTGTAGGTAAAATTTACCTCATGGAATACAATGAAGCTCATTAGATTATATTTTAAATCAATGGTGGAAACTAAAGATTGTTGATATAACTCTAAATTAACTAATAATTAAGATATGTTATTAGAAAATTAATTTAAATTTCTACAATAAATTATAAAAGGTTGGAGAATTTGATCCAATCATGTATCGAATAATGTGGCAATTCTTTGACTTTAAAAAATTAATAAAATAAATTCTTTAGCAATTTAAATGACATTAAAATAAAAATTCATATATGGGACAATATTGATCCTGACAATTATGAGACAATAATGATCCTAACTCCTCCTTCCTATTTAGTTAGTTGACAATCCTCTATGATATATTTTGTATATGGGACATCCAACTTTGTAATTTTGTATTTCAGTCGCATCCTGTGTATAAGGCCACATAATATGGCCCGCTGACCTTCCTGACATAGTTTTATTGTCACTATGAGATCTAAATGCTAGCTGGCTGTGTCTTCTCTAGCCTAGACTTTTGAATTTTGTAATGATATTTTATGATACTTAATACAAAAAATTAATTTAAATTTCTACAATAAATTATAAAAAGTTGGCGAATTTGATCCAATCATGTATCAAATAATGTGGCAAATCTTTGACTTAAAAGTATTAATAAAATTAATTCTTTAGCAATTTAAATGACATTAAAATAAAAATTTGTTAAAATGTGGCGATTCAGGTCACCTTAAAATTTGAACTTATTAGCCAACTTTTGATTCCCAAATTTCAAAAAATAGCCAATCAATGAATATTAGTCACTAAAATTTTCACTACATATTACCCTTTTTGCACCGTATTGTACTAGATTATTTCATGTCTTAAATGGGGCGTTCATTCTTGAAACCATAACAAATACACTCTTACATAAGATTTCCACAAAACTAGGCATATATTTTTCTTACATGGGGTCACACATTCTCGAAACTAGAGAAAACAAAACATTAGATGATATGTTCTCAATACCAGACACAAGATGTTGCATGCTCAAAACTAGAGAAAACAAACTCTTATGAAGGATGCTTAACACCTGAAACTAAACACTAGTAATACACACAAGATGATTAGTGGAACTAGCAAAACATAGCTATACTATTCCTACTCTCCTCTCCAACGTAGATTACCTAGAAAAACACAACTAGAATATGTATCCATGTCCTCTCTAACTCTTCTTCTCCCTTTCTTCACATGATCTAATAGCTTTGCTATTTGTAGTTCATGGATGATGTATTCTCTTGTTATTTTTATGTATCACTTGTATTCTTGAGATGGCATTTTCAAGAGTGATATTATTTGTTGAGACATTTTGATATTGAGGTCTCTTCAACTAGTTGACTTAGGTCTTGTTTTTTGTTTTTAAATTTTGTTTGTTGTGTGTCTTTGGCCTTTTTATCTTTCTAGGTTCATTTTGTGCCTATTCTCCATCTTTGAGGCCAAGAATAGCCTTTTGTGGGTCCTAGTATGGGACACCCACCCTATATTAACATTGTTTAGGACTTGATTGGAGAGGGACTAGGATGCAGAGCATACTGGTCTTGACCATGGCACCCCAAAATGCCATGGTCCCTTCTAATTTGGCTCCAACTAAAAATGGGGTAGGTTCTATATCACGTTGGTAATATTTGATCCCCATGGCTCTGCATGACCATTGGAGGTTGTCCTAATTGAAATTTTTCCTAGATTCCCCTATATAAAGATATTTTATCAACCAAATTTTATCTAAGAATAATAAGTCTCCATTCATTATCTACCTAAAGAATTCTTGCATCCTTAAAGAATTCATTATCAAGCATTTTCAAAGATCTTCAAGGTTGCATATTCATCATCTAGCACTGTGGCGCAAAGTAAGGTCAATTTCCATGCAAGGATGTGTGTGCAATTAGGGTTTTGTCATGTTAATGCCATTTCATACAACATATGTGATTACATTAAAAAAGTGAAGCATCATCATCAACAATTATAAATCTAAGCTATATCTTTCCAGTATTTATTTCAATATTTACATTTATTCATTTGAGATTAATTCATAAATCAGGGTTTGACTTAGGAAAATCCATATTCCTAAAAATTTCCCCATTTTTTGTGTTCAAGAAATAGGTACAAAGTTGCATTCAGGGAGATTGACAGGGTTCATAGAGACAAATAGGTTCACCTTTTGATGGTGATAAATTTGGAGGACTGGGCTAAATTGGAGCAGTACGAACCCAAAAAAATTAGGTCAAACTTCACGGAATAGATCCAAAATATCCTCTTTTTCTCATATGAAAGTGGGTGTCTTTGTATGATGACTATAGCTCACTATTTGTGCATGATCTCTTCAACATTCACCCATTCACCCCAATTTCAACATTTTTACTTAGAAAGAGGGAATCAAAACCCTAAGAGAGGTGAACGCAATTAGTATTGCAAAGATTTTTCCTGAGAGGGATTAAGCCTAGATCTATTGGGTCTCTCCCTCTTTCAATGTGATGGTATTTTAACAAAAATTAATGGTTTTCTTACCTTAATTGGTGAAACCCAAATTTTGACCATTACAAGCTCAATGCCAAGAATGTTAAGAAAAAGATTCATAAGATGAATTCCAAGGTCACTTTGTCAGTCAAGACTAACATAGAAAATATTTTGAAAGCTAGGTTTATCCATCCCATTGATCACTCACATTGGATCCTAAATATTATTGCTATTAATAAACTGGATGCAGTGTCCCTCCTAGACTCACATTTTGATTATGCTTGACATACCTATTTAGACATATGGATGATGTTTTGATGATTACTCATGGCTCTATTTCTATGATATTGATGATGTTAGATGCTTTATATGGACATATGCTATTTGATGATTCATATGATTAGCGATACATTCTAGGTTATTTGATGGATGGATTTACATTGATGAATTATATGCATTTGGCATTTCTATATGGACCATATGGGTTATGATGATATGATGATTCTAACCTCTATTTGGTAATTATGGTTTCATTCTATATATTTATGTGGTTGTTGTGTGACTGTCTTCATGAAAGGGATGATACCTTAGCACTCATTGCGAGCATTATAAGGTGTTGTGATTATCTTTCCACTTGACTATTTATCATGATGGTTATATGGCGCATATGTATCGTATTGTGGTTACAGGGTTGTAGGTACCGGACATTGACTACACCTAGCTTCATAGGTCTGATCGTGTCCTATCCCAATGTCAAGTCTTTGGAGGTACCATGGGTTTCTTTCATTCACTCTAGGCTTAGTTGTTCACCTTGTTAGATTCTGCCACAACGCAAGTCGGTAGTAGAGTTTTATGTTGATGTTTCCCTTCTGTCGAGTTGCTTGACTATGCAAGTGTATGATTATTATTTAATTCATATTGTGAGATAATGTAATTTATTGAGGTTTGGATTAATTTATCCTATAAGATGATTATTGGTTATTTATTTATTTATTTTATTAATTAATAATTATTTGTTATTGAGAGTGGTATTTAATTAATTTGATTGATTTATTGTTGAATGGTTTATTTGTTAATTATTTATGATTTATTATTTATTTATAATTTATTTATTATTGATTTATTGTTGCTTTGATTTATTTAATTATTAATTTATTGTTGAGTTGATTTATTGATTTTATATAGTTGTATTATTTATTTATTGTTTATGTTTTTTTATTATTGATTTGATTTTATATTTATTAGAGAATTCCTATTTACATGGATTCACCCATTTAATTCATTTATTTGATTTCTATTGGGTACGAGTTATTACTTATTGTGTTTATACAGTTATTATTTTATTGGTAATCAAATATAATATAAAGTTACCAACCCTTTCATGTGATTGGCTATTTTTGAATGGGTTAATAAATTATATTAATAAATAATATATTCATCAAAACTCTACATGTTAGGTAAAATATATTATTTCTTGGAATTTTTGATTGGTCGAATATTTCTAAAGTTTGAATTTGAATTTTTATTTAATGGGTTTTCTATGAATGTTGTCAAGTTGATCTTCCAACTGAATTCTAGAATTGGTTTTGAATTTGGATTGAAGCTTGTGGATTTTGGATTTCTTGTGGAACTTTCTCTTCTTCGATTTAAACCATTATTGGTGTTGTGTTTGCATGTTGGTTCTACTTTCCTTTGAATTTTGATCTCTGGAAATGCAGTGTCTTCTCTATGACTATGCGAATTGCTTGCTAAATGATGTTGAATTTTCTTTAGGAAATTTGGGATTTGATAAATGGAGAAATTAATTTGATTTAAAAAAGTAAACTTGTATTGGGGGATTGCAGTTCATTGTTCGTATTCAGATTTTTGTAAATTACTTGATGAAAGCATCTTTTCTGTATTCTCTATGAAAGATAATGATTTATTTTCCATGTGCTTTCAAAAGGAAATTGATATTGATTTGGTCTTTAGTATTATTTATCTCCATGTATTGTAGTCCATGTATCTTCCATGTTTCTGAATCTAGAATTTGAGATTTTTGATTCCAGGTTGTTGTCAGGAGTTCTGCAACTCTTTATGATTGCACATTTTGGAGTGAAAATCCTTTTAAGAGTGTTTGAGGTTGCATATTTACCTTTTAAGGCATTTTTAATGTCTCTTTGTGATTGTTGCAGTGATATTTCATCTCCCCTTGATACTATGCTTTCTAAGTGTCATTTTGAGCATTGTGGGAGAAAGCTTTTTCTATGTCATTTTCTATCAGTGAGTCTAAAACTTGTGTTGATGAGTCCCCTCTTCAATTTTTGAGTCTACCAGACCTACTGAGTTGCTTTTGTGTGGTGCTTTTGACCCCTGTGCAAACCTGAGAAAGTACCTTTACCTTTTATGTTCATTTAGCTTGATTTTTTTCTCTTTTTCCCAAAACACCGCAGAATGATCCCAGAACATTGTCCAATGAACCAGGAGTGCAAGAGAATGAACTAGAAGTGTTGGGGAATGAACCCTAGGTGTTGAGGAATGTACCCAGAAAGTTGAATCATGAACTTAGAAAGTTGAGAAATGCACTCAAAATGCTGTCAATTGCACCCAATATGTTGGGCAAAGGACCTAGAATACTGGGATGTATACCAAAAATGCTACCCTACATACCAAGGGCATTAATCTACAAACTAGGAGCGCTGAGCTACTCCCGAGGTGCCAGAAAGTCAGTTTTGAGCCTTATTTGGTGTCTTTTTGGGATTGTTGTTTCTCTAGAGGCATGTGCACATTGTGATGAGATTCTTTTAGTTGTCTTTGATGTTTTTTATCCTCCATGATATTTCTTGTTCTCTTCTAAGAGGATCCATGCCTTACTATTGAGGTGTTTCATATGCATGTATTGATCTGGCGAGAGGGAGAATTCCTCGCTATTTAGGATTGATTATATGGCTCTAGTGAGATGCAATTTGCCTCACTGTAGAGGATTTGATATGGATTTGGTTTCATCCTCAGATTTTATTCATGCTTGGTTCTTCTTTTGTATTGATTCAGTGAAGGCTCTTACCATGTGAATGGCTTTATGTACTCTATTGTGATCAACTATTCTCAGTATGTTGTGACTATTTGTATTTCCTTTGTGAGCCTTCATGATGTTTATATGATTTCTCTTGTATGTATGTTTTACCCTTTGTTTATGGTCCATGGTTGGGAGAGTGGGCTCTTCCATGTATAGGACCAAGGTCACGAACATCAGATCTCTAGGAGGGGGTCTAGACCTATGGATCCACATGAAGAGTTTATGGCCTAATTTCAAGTTATAACAATATTAATAATTGATTAGTGAGTTGGGTAATTAGGAATTCACCTAATCAAGATAATTAATTTACATTAAATTCCACAATTGGACAAACCCAGGGAGGTGGTTCTGGGATCTTAGATTACGAAGACCGTTGGCATTGTAAAACTGATCTCCCTTTTTTGGATCCAAGGTTGAGATAGATTCTAGATGAGTTTAGCATATGATGACACTCTACCCTGCATGTATCCATTATCCATATACCTTTCCTTGTTGATTTTACCTTTTGAGGTTTGTTGTTGGTTTAGCCATGTGTTGTGATTTGATCTTTGATTCTTGATATCTTGTGATGTCATGATGTATTCCTTGGATGTTAGGTGTTAGCCTAGGTCTTGTGTTTGACTTGGAAACCCATGTCATCTCCTATCACAGGGGGTAGTTCCTATTTGGTTCCACATGGTTGGGTGGTTTGATACCTTCTTCCATTGGGATTTTCTTTTTGTAGGAAAGTGTGTGTGGATTGGATTCTTGGATTCTTCATTATGTGGATGTTCTTTGGAGCTGATTTCTATGTACTTGGAAGAGAAAACATTATATCATGATAATTCGAATATGTAAAAGAGATTATGTATCCTTGTGTTATATTTATCTTCATGTAATCATAGATGAAATTGAAATGGGATATGATGTATTGGCTTAGGAGAAGTGTTCTTTGATCATTCCTTGATGTATTGGATATTTGTTATGGAATAATAATTAATGAGTTCTTGTGGAAAAGAAAGAGTTAGTGTTTATGTATTCATATTGCATTGGAATTTGTGAGATAGAATTATGATATGTAATCTTATGGAATTTATATTAGAAATAATAATATTTGTTGTTATAGATCTTTGTTAAGTAATTAGGAGTTATCTAAGTGAAATGGTTAAATTGATCTATCGTTCATTTATGATAATCGAAAGTATGGGTATTAGGAACATTGGGTTGGTATCTTAAAATGAACCTAGGAAAATTTAATGTGATAGAGTTATGCATACGTGTTAATGATTTATCCTAGTTGCATGAAAAGTAAATGATTAATTGGATGATAGTATAGGATGCTATAGATGGATATGTGAGATGATAAAATTATTTGAAGTAGTGGCATTGAGATACCCTAGGGAATGCATATATTTGTAAGGTTTATTTGCTGATATGTTAATGATTTAATGATTTATTCTGCTTGCATAATATATTTCTATAGTTATGTTCATGTTGATTTATGAGATCTTGTAGATAGTTAATGTTGCATTAATGTATTATTAGTGATAGCACAGAAGTAATGGATGTTTTAAAAAAAAAATTATCTCCATTTGCTAGTAGATTATTGATTAATTATCTAGGGTATTTTGGTGGGTATTACATCTTGTATTAGAGCCAAGTTCATACACTGGGTACTCTAGTTTTATTTAAGCCTAATGTGCGTATTAGCACTTAGCATGGGATAGCTGAGCAATTTATCTTTGCTTGTTATTTCTTTTGGTTTTTGAAGAGTTACATCATGAGGAGCTGCAACAAGGTCAACAAGTGGTAGGAGTGCAAGGTGGTAATGAGATTCCTCAGTTGGTTAATGCACTCCAAAATATTCTTAACCATTTAGGATGGGGACAGCAGGAGAACCGACAGGAGGAGTCTCACCATTCTGGCCATCAAGAGAGAGAGTGATCACATTCACCTCATAGGAGAGTATCTATGTGGTTGTGAATCAAGATGTAGTAGTAGCTAGTCACATGAGAGATCTTTTGAGATCCCATCCCCCTACTTTTGATGGATCTAGCAATGGCATGGAGGCAGAGACTTGACTTCTTGATTTGGGTAGGTTTTTTTCTATGAATCTGTATAGTAGTAACACCAAAGCTAGGTGTGCGATCCTGCATCTTCGTGACTTTGCTTTGACATGGTGGTATACAGAGGACAATAAGATTCATTTAGATATTGCAACAGTCTCATGGAAGTTGTTCCTCAAGCATTTTTTTGTTTGTTTCTTGTCGGATCTTTGGAGATAGCGTAAGGTTGATGAGTTTCATGATTTGAGGTAGAAAACCATGATAGTTGAGAAGTATGAGAAGAGATTCTATGAAATCAAACAATAATCTAAGATAGAAGATGATGATGTGATGCTTGTGCAATAATTTTTTAGAGGTCTTAACGACCACATCGGTGGTGATGTTTGGTTTTGTAACCCAAGTCTATGGAGATAGCTATGGAGAAAGCATGGCTAGTGGAGGAGAAGTTGTTCATGTCATCGGGAAGTACATTAGGTGTTCAGATGGTTAGTGATCTAGCTACAGGAGAGGTGGTGAGAGGTGCTAAGACACAAAGTTTAGGATTTTCTAGGAGTCATCCTTTGAATTTCAAGAGTAGACAACAAAATTTGAAGAAGTTTGCAAGGAGTCAAGGTTTTTCTCGAGGTGCTAGATCTCAATAGGACAAAGATCATGGTAGGAAGTGTGATAGGCAATTAGTTCCCTCTCAGCCAACACAGAGTTTTCAGTAGTCTAGTGGACACAGTGTGCAGTAGTCTAGTTTTACATGTGGACAATAGGGTCATTATGCATCTCATTACCCTCAGACATATATACAGATGTCAAGATGGAGACCCACAAATTTCAAGCCTATAGTTGGTGGTGAAGGGAGAATCCATCATGTGTTTGCAATGATTGATAACTATCGGGCTGAGCACTAGACTACAATTTTTGAGACTATAGGTGAGATAGGTTGTATCTCTTTCTTAGTGTTATTTGATTCAGGTGCTTCTAATTATTTCATTTATCCTTCAGTAGTAGAGTGATGCGGGATTGTTGGGGCAAAGCAAGGTGGTATGTGATAGGTCAAGTTGGCTACAGGGTCCAAGGTGGCAATTGATTCTTTTGTAAATGGATGTGTGATAGATTTGGTAGTTTTTACCATCTTAGTTGACCTTCATGTTCTTTCTTTGGGTTCTTATGTTGTTGTACTAGGCATGGATTAGCTTGCATCACATCAAGTTAGTATTAATTATCATGGCAAGAGGGTGTAGTGTGTGGATGATAGTGGGAAGAGTGTGGAGATAGTCGAAGTTCAGAGACCTATTTGTCTTCACATGATTTTCACTATGCAGTTAAAGTGGCATATAGGATAGGGTTGTTAGTTATTTGCAGTGAGGGTGAATGACTTGGATGAGATAGAGGATTGTGATGATCGTTTGCATCATCACCCTATCCTTTAGGAGTTTTCAAATGTCTTTCATAGTGAGATTCCAAGCAAGCCACCAAAGTGCGATATTTATTTCTAGATAGAATTGCTTCCAAGAGGAAAGCCTACATCTAAGGCTCCTTATCGGATGACTACTGAGGAGCTGAGAAAGTTTATATTGTAGTTGGAGGATTTATCGGCTAAGGGATTCATTCACCCTAGTGTCTCTCCATGGGATGCACAAGTATTATTTGTGAAGAAAAAGGATGGATCTCTTAGGTTGTGTATTTATTATAGACAACTTAATAAGGTGACAATGAAGAACCGATATCCCTTGCCAAGAATTAATGATTTGTTTGATTAGATTAGGGACATAAAGATCTTCTCTAAGATAGATCTTAAGTTTGGGTATCATTAGCTGAGGATTCATGAGGTGGACATTCATCATATAGGATTCCACACTAGATATGGAGACTAGGAGTTCACAGTGGTACCTTTGGATCTTACTAATGCTCCATCATTTTTTATGCACTTGATGAATGGGGTTTTTAGGATGTATCTCAACAGGTTTGTGCTTGTATTTTTGGATGATATATTGGATTTTTGAGATCAATGGAGGAGCATGAGGAGAACATGAGGTAGGTCTTGTACTGCTTATCCTTGCAGAGTCTTGGAGTAGTTCTTATGTAGGGTGATAGCATATGAGTCAAGTAAGCTAAAAAATCACGAGTTATAATACCCTATCCATGATTTCGATCTAGCAGTTGTGGTACATGCTTTGGTCCATTGCAGGCTTTTTCTTCTTGGGCATCAGTGCGAGCTGCACATTGATCACCATAGTCTAAAATTGATTTTTACATAGCCAAACTTGAATGCTAGGTAGTGGCATTAGATGGATTTTTTGTGTGAGTACGACTTTTAGATGAGATATATCCAGGGTAAGGAGAATATGGTTGTGGATGCCTTGAGTCACAGGAGGCATGAGGTTGTAGTGGCATCTCTCAATGTCGACTTGAGTAGTAGGGTACTTAGTGCCCTTCCTTCAAATAGTTGGTATCAGGAGGTCAGAGCAGAGATAGCATTGGGGAGAGATTTGGATGGTAGATATGCAATATATTCTTTGGAGTCTGATGTTATTCTTCAGCATTTGGGACACATATATGTTCCACATTTAGATGATTTGTGAGAATTGATCTTATCAGAGGCCCATCATGCACCTTACTCGGCACATCCAGGTGTCAAGAAGATGCACATAGACTTGTGAAAGTTATATCATTGAGCAGGCATGAGATTATGTGTCATGTTGCTTAGAGTGTATGCGGGTGAAGGCAGAGCACCAACATTCAGCTAGTTTGTTGCAGTCAAACCTGGTCCTGAAGTGGAAATGTGAAATTATATCCATGGATTTTATCATTGGTTTGCCCATGTCTACATGATCCTATTATGGTCATCATTGATCAGTTGGCCAAGGTGGCACATTTCTTACCGATCAAATCTTCCTACACAACAACAATGGTGGCTCGCATTTTTATGGAGCAGATAGTGTTGTTGTATGGTATTCCTTGATAGATTATATCAGATCCTGATCTAGTGTTCCTTTCTACATTGTGTACTTCTCTTCAGCATGGTTTAGGAGCATAGCTAAACTTTAGTTTAACATATCATCCCGAGATAGATGGCCAAACAAAGAGGGAGAATCAAGTGTTGGAGGACATGTTGTAGATATATGCCATGGATCAACAACCTAGATGGGAGGACTACATTCATTTGGTGGAGTTTTCCTACAACAATGGATATCATATTTCAATTGGCATGTCTCCTTTCTAGGCATTATATGGTCGACCATGTTGTACACCCTTGAGTTGGGACAAATTGGAGGGTAGAGTACTTCTTGCTTCAGAGATGTTGCAGGACATGGAGTAGTAGGTGTGACATATTAGAGAGCATTTGTCAGCATTATAGGATAGACAAAAGAAATACATAGATGGTCATCGTATGGACAGGTAGTTTGTGGCTGGAGATAAGATGTTTTTGAGAGTGTGTCTGCGAAAGAGTCCTATCCGTTATGGAAAAGGCTCTAAGTCGGTGCCTTGGTTTATAGGAC
The DNA here is from genome assembly GCF_030272615.1 of Cryptomeria japonica. Lineage (NCBI taxonomy): Eukaryota > Viridiplantae > Streptophyta > Pinopsida > Cupressales > Cupressaceae > Cryptomeria > Cryptomeria japonica. The sequence goes on from NC_081411.1 coordinate 265,065,584, forward strand.
CTTTTGAGATATTGGAGCGAATTGATCCTATAGCATATCCCCTTGCTTTGTCACCGAGCTTGTCCCATATCCATGATGTGTTTCATGTACCTATATTAAGACCCTATCATCCAGATATATCGCATGTGTTGGAGTGGCATTCATTGCAGGTCAAGGACAAACAACTTTATTTAGAGCCCATGAACATTCTTCAGTGTTGAGAGCGGACCCTTAGGGTCAGGACATAGAGAAGGGAAGAGTCTAGTGGGACCTGAGTGATGATGCTTCAGAGACATGGGAGGATGTTGAACGAATGAGAGAGCTTTACCCCTATTTGGTTTTAGGCTTCCAAGAGTAAGCCTAGGCAAAGGGAGGGGAGGATGTCATATCCCTCTTAGAATCACATTTTTATTATGCTTGATAGACCTATTTAGACATATGGATGATGTTTTGATGATTACTCATGACTCTATTTCTATGATACTGATGATGCTAGATGTTTTATATGGACATATGCTATTTGATGATTCATATGATTCGCGATACATTCTAGATTATTTGATGGATGAATTTACATTGATAGATTATATTTATTTGGCATTTCTATAAGGATTGTATGAGTTATGATGATAAAATGATTATAACCCTTATTTGGTAATTATGGTTTCATTCAATGTATTGATGTGGTTGTTGTGTGACTATCTTCGTGAAATGGACAATACCTTACCACTTATTGAGAGCATGATAAGGTGTTGTTATTCTCTTTTAACTTGCTTGTTTATCATTATGGTTATATGTTGCATATGTATCGTATAATTGTGGTTGTAGGGTTGTAGGTACTAGAAATTGACTTCACCTGGCTTCACAGGTCTGAGTGTGTCTTATCGCACTGGCAAGTTGTTGGAGGTGTCATGGGTTTCTCTCACTCACTTTAGGTTTAGTTGTTCACCTTGTTAGGTTTGTGCAACAGTACAAGCTGGTAGTAGCGTTTTATATCAATTTTCCCTTCTATCAAGTTGCTTGAGTATGCAAGTATATAATTATTATTTAATTCATATTGTGAGATAATATATTTTATTGGGGTTTGGATTAATTTATCCTATAATATGATTGTTGGTTATTTATTTGGTTATTTTATTGATTGATAATTATTTATTACTGAGAGTGGTATTTAATTAATTTAATTGATTTATTTCAATTTATTGTTGAATAGTTTATTTGTTAATTATTTATACTTTATTATTTATTTATAATTTATTTATTATTAATTTATTGTTGTTTTGATTTATTAAATTATTTATTTATTGATTATGTATTGTTTATTATAGATTTGATTTTATTTTTATTTGAGAATTCCTATTTATATGGATTCACCCCTTTAATTCATTTCTTTGATTTCTATTCAATATCAATTATTTCTAAAGTTTGAGTTTGATTTTTTATTTAGCGATTTTTCTGTGCATGTTGTTGGGTTGATCACCTAGTAGAATTCTGAAATTGGTTTCGAATTTGGATTGAAGCTTGTGGATTTTTGATTACTTGTGAAATTTTCTCTTATTCGATTTCAACCATTATTGGATTTGCGTTTGTAGGTTAGTTCTACTTTCCTTTGAATTTTGAGTTTTAGAAATGTAGTGTTTTCTCTGTGACTATGCAAATTGCTTGCTGAATGATGTTGAATTTTCTTTGGGAAATTTTGGATTTGATAAATAGATAAATTAATTGATTTGGGAAAGTAAATTTGGATTGGGTGATTTCAATTCATTGTTCCTTTTCAGATTTCTACAAATTACATGTCAGGAGGATCTTTTCTATATTCTTTGTGAATGATAATGATATCTTTTCCATGATCTTTTGAAAGGATGTTGATATTTATTTGGTCTTTAGTATTATTTATCTCCTTGTATTGCATTCCTCGTATCTTTCATGCTTTTGAATCTGGAATTTGAGATTTTGGTCTCACAGTTGTTGTCAGGAGTTATGCTACTCTTTGTGATTGCACATTTTGGAGTGCAGACAATTTTAGGAGTGTTTAAAGTTTCATTTTAACCTTTTAAGGCCTTTTTAATGTCACTTTGTGGTTATTGCAGTGATATTTCATCTCCCCTTGATACTATGCTTTCTAAGTGTCATTTTGAGCACTATGGGAGAAACTCTTTTCTATGTCATTTTTTGTCAGCGAGTCTAAAAATTGTTCTAGTGAGTTCCCTCTTTGGTTTTTGTGTCTACCAGACCTACCGAGTTGAGTTTGTGTAGCTATTTTGACCCCTGTGTAGACCTGAGCAAGTACCTTTGCCTTTTATGTTCATTTTGCTTGATTTTTTAGTCTTTTCCTTGAAACGTTGCAGAATCAGCCCTAAACGATGTCTAATAAACCAAGAGAACTAGGGAATGAACTAGTAGCATTGGGGAATGAACCCAGGGCACTAGGGAATGTACCCAAAAATCTAAATCATGAACTTAGAAAGCTGATAAATGCACCCAGAACATTGTCAAATGTACCCTGAAAGCTAGGGAAAGGACCCAGAATGATGGGATGCATACCAAAAATGCTACCCTACATACCAGGGGCGCTGATATGCAAACCAAGAGTGGTAAGCTACTTTGCAGGTGCTTGAAAGTTAGTTTTGAGTCTTGTTTGGTGTCATTTTGGGATTGTTGTTTCTCTAGAGGCATGTGTAGATTGTGATGTGATTATTTAAGTTTTCTTTGATGACTTTTGATCCTCCATGATGTTTCTTGTGCTCTGGATAGAGGATTCATGTCGTACCATTGAGATGTTTCATATGCATGTATTGCTCTATTGAGAGGGATAATTCCTCACTCTTGAGGATTGATTATATGGCTCAAGTGAGATGTTTTTTGCCTCAACGTAGAGGATTTGATATGGATTTTCTTTCATCCTTGGATTTAATTCATACTTGGCTCTTCTTTTATATTGATACAATGAAGGCTCTTACCATGTGAATGTCTTTATGTACTCTATTGTGATTAGTTGTTTTCTATATGTTGTGACTATTTTTATTTCCTTTGTGAGGCTTCATGATGTTGTTATGATGTCTTTTGGATATATGTTTTACCCTATAGTTATGGTCCATGGTTGGGAGAGTGGGCTCTTGCATGTAAAGGACCAAGGTCATGAGCATAGATCTCTAGAAGGGGGTCTATACTTATGGATCCACATGAAGAGTTTATGGCTTAATTTCAAGTGATAACAATACTAATAATTGATTAGTGAGTTAGGTAATTAGTAATTCACCTAATCAAGATAATGAATTTGCATTGAATGCCCCAATTCAACAGACCCAAGGAGGTGGTTTTGGGATCTTAGATTGGGAAGACTGTTGGAGTGGTAAAACTGATCTCCCTTGTTTGACTCCAAGGTTGAGATGGATTCCACATGAGGTTAGCATGTGATGAAAATTTACCCCACATGTGCCCATTATCCATATACCTTTCCTTGTTGATTTCGCCTCTCAAGGTTTGTTGTTGGTTTAGCCATGTGTTGTGATTTGATCTATGATTCTTGTTGTTATCTTGTGATGTCATGTTGTATTCCTTGGATGTTAGGTTCCAGCCTAGGTCTTGAGTGTTAGTTGGAACCCCATTTCATCTCGTAGCATGAGGGGTGGTTCCTATTTTGTTCCACATGGTCCTATGGTTTGATTCTTTCTTCCATTGGGATGTTCTTCTTGAAGGTAAGTGTGTGTGGATTGGATTCTTATGGAAAACAAATTATGTATCCTTGTGTTATATTAATCTTGATGTAATCATAAATGAAATTGAAATGGTATATGATATAGTGGATTAGGAGAAGTGTTCTTTGATTAATCATTGATGTTTTGGATATTCCTTATGGAATAATAATTTTTGAGTTATTATGGAAAAGATAGAGTTAGTGTTTATGTATTCATATTGCATTGGATATTGGAAAGAATAGTATTTTCTGTTATAGATCTTATTTAAGTAATTAGGAGTTATCTAAGTGAAATGGTTAAATTGATCTATGATGCATTTATGATAATTGAAGGTATGGGTATTAGGACAATTGGGTTGGTATCTTAAAGTGAACCTAATAAAATATAATGTGATAGAGTTATGCATATGTGTTAATGAATTATCCTATTTGCATGAAAAGTAATTGATTAACTCAATGATAGTATAGGATGATCTAGATGAATATGTGAGATGATACAAATATGTGAAGTAGTGGTGTTGAGTTACCCTAGGGAATGGATATATTTGTAAGGTTTATTTGGTGACACGTTAATGATTTAATGATTTATTGTTCTTGCATAATATGCTTCTATGGTTATGTTTATGTCGATTTATGAGATCTTGTAGATAGTTAACGTTACATTAATGTATGATTAGTTATATCACAAAATTAATGGATGTTTTAATAAAAAATATTATCTCCTTTTGTTAGTAGATTATGGACTATTTCTCTAGTGTTTTTGGTGGGCATTACACTTGATGGTTATATTCTTGTTTACATTGACTTTTGTGATCTCAATGCGTCTTATCTTAAATATTTTTCTCTATTTCCCAATACCCATATGATTTTATATTTCCTAATATCCATAAGAACACTAGACAAATCCATCAACATGCAATGAATTTAATATTTCATGACTTCAATAATAAGGTACTAGATCATTATGTCGATGATGTCTTAGCTAAGTCTATGACTTTTATGATCACATTAATAATATTTTCCTTTAGCTTGAAAGAATTTGACTCTAGAAGATGAGAATGAATCCTCTTAAGTCTGTCTTTGGTGTGGATGCTAGAAAACTTCTAGGGTTTACTATCCCTGATTGTGAAATTCAAGTTGATAGAAATAAGAGAACATGCCTCCACTTAAGAACATCTCACAACATGGTAATTTGTAAGGGAAGATTTACGTGATTCACAAATTTATATCTCAATTGGTTTATTCCACCCTTCAATTTATGCAATTGTTGAAGAAAAATATGCCCTTTCAATGGGATGATGAATGTCAAGAAGTTTTCAATTCTATCAATAGTTATTTGGCTAATCCTCTCAACTTAATGTCAACTAGGAAAGATAGACCCTTTCTTCTTTATATCGTAGCATCACCTAATTCTTTGGTAACCTTACTAGGTCAGTATGACAATGATGGTCAATAAATAAATGTATATTATATTAGCCATATTCTTATTGATTATGAAACTCATTGCCCTGATATGGAAAAATAGCGTCTTGTTTCATCTTTGCAACATAGAAGCTAAGGTATTATCTTCTCCATGTAGAGACTCATGTGTCTGTAAAAAATTATCTTCTTAAACATCTTATTTCTAGAGCTGATCTCTTTGTGAGATTAGTGAAATGAGTGATGTCTCTTTCTGAGTTTGAATTTAAGTTTGTATCTCAAAAATCAATCAAAGGTAAAGCTCTCACTAATATTTTGTGAAATCTTCCTCACCTAAGACATATCCTACTTCGGACTTATTCATAGATGAAAATTTAAATATTATGGACTATGATCCTATACATGAAATGTATTTTAATGGATTGAGATGTCAAACTTGTTCTAGATCATGCGTGCTCTTGATATGACCTAAGATAATGTTCAGAAAATAGGTGTTGTAGACCTTGCATAATAATATTTATTTATTATGTGAGTTTCCCATAGACATGTAATGTAATATTTATTTATTTGATATTGCACATGAATGTGTAACATGTAGAGATTCCTTGAGAATATTCTTGGGACCACTTGATGAGTTGTATTATAATATTGAGATATATTGTATTGTATTTATTTAATATTTTGGAAATTAATTTAATAAAGTACCCAATATTAGATGTGGGGTAAATGGGGTAGTTAGGCCATGGTATTTGTGCATGGTTTTGTAGCATGTGGTTTTGATGTATTACCACTTGGTGGTGTTGTGCGAGATTATGTTTATAAAAGCAACTACAAGGGTAGTTGTTTGGGTTAGAGCTAGTTAGCCAAGCTCAACATTTGTGGAGGTTGGAAGGATGACACGGGATGTGTGGTTACATTCTTGTTCACATGGAGTGCTTGTTGATGGCTTGTTGATGACTGGGGTTTTAGAAGCTTTCACAATTGTATTGTAATATTGCATTGCTAAATAATACATTGTGATGGATGCTTTTGGAGGCTGGGTTTTTACCTCATGAGAGTTTTCCTAGGGTATATCTTGTTTCATATTTGATGGGTATGTTGTCTATTTTTTGTATGTGGATTCTATGTGAATATTTTATTGGATTCTCAATTGGGTTATGTGGAAATTGTCATAAAGTTGGTTGCAGGTTTCCTTATAGGAGGTATCAAAGCTATGGTTTTATAGTGTTATTACCCTAGGTGTTGAATCCTTGAATGAATGTAAGACAAGATAAGATATTAGGGTTTATTGCAGCTTGTGGGTTGCATATTTGTGGGCATTTATTGTAGATTTGGTTTTATAGAAATTTGTCTCAAATTGGGTTTTCCATGGATTTGCATTTTGGGGGTAAAGTTTCAGATTTGGCCCTGTGGGATAAACAAACCCCATGGTTGAGATTAGGGAGGTTGAGAGATAAATTTTGATTTATAATTTGATCCTATCTAGAAATGAAAGATTGAGAAGAATTTTTTTTAGCCCATACAGTCGTATAAACAAAATCGTAGTTGTCACAAAAATATTAAAATATTCCTGCTAAATAAACATGTCAGCCTTTTAATTTGAAAAATTGGAAACTTAAAAAAAAATTAATAGGCAATGGATTTTATTGAAATTTTTATTTTTAAATTTAATTAAAAAGAATGTTGTGGGCGGGGATGGTTCGTAGACCCCCACACTCACAGTTCTTGTGCCTATCAGTACTGATAGTGGGAAGTACCACCATTGGTACCCATTGTTGGCACTTTCGGCAGTGGCACCAGCCACTCCATCTGTAGCGAGGCCTCCTGTCCCATGGGGAAACATCAGGTATGGGTTGTTCATCATCTCTTTTACTATGGTGACATTCATGATTGTGTGACATGCTACATATTGGAGATTTGGATTTGATGTCACTGTACACTCAATGTTGTATCTTAATTTCTATCATGTTTGCATGGTTATCAGTATTTGGTTTGAGTATGTATGTTGCATTGTTGGGTCTACAAGTTGTGCAATGTTGTATGTGATCTATACTTACAGAATTGCATATATGGCATGGATATGGGGGGTGAACTCACAAAGCTGGTTCCCACTTTTGCCAACAAAGGAAATTGGCGAAAGTGGAAAATTTTGTTTATGGGGGGTTCGAGCGAAGTGGGGGTGTTCGAACAGAATACCCTTTGGGGTTCGAGCGAAGACCCCACTTCGCTCGAACCCCATCTTTCGAGTGAAGCACCTTTAATGCCCGTTTATGTCATTTTTCAATTATAGCGTAGGGGTTTGATCGAACCCCCCTTCATTCGAACCCCCCTAAAAATGGGGGGTTCTCTCGAACCCCCCTTTGTTCGAACCCCTCTTTTAACACTTATCTGAAGATTTCTACATTTTTTTGCAGATTTTTGGCCTTGAAACCTCTGGTTGAAGGCTCAAATGGAATGATCTTGACAACCCAAAATGTAGTATTATAGTCCTCGAAGCAATCTTTCCAATGAATATAATTTCATTACATATTGAGTTTATTATGAACTTGTTTTTCTAATTTTACCAAATATAGGTTTTTCACCGAACATGAACTTCTTTGTTCAACGCATTGGGAAAAATAGGAAACTAATTCAAAAAAATTCTGAAAAATATCTAAGCCCTGGGTGTTGATGTCTTCTTTCTAACGAAAAAAATAAAATTGAATTTCGATATATATAGAATAAGTTATGTGTTCAAACGTAAACCTATGTCTGAATTATGACTAGTCAAAATTCAAAACTTAATAAAATGAAAAATATTGAACATATCACTATCAAACCAACTACAAGCCTTGGATATTAATGTTACAAACCAAAATTCGAAATAATTGAGTTTTTATAATTTATAAAAAAAAAGTTATGCATTTTGGGAGGCACATCACTCTTAAAAAATGTAGTTTGTTGTAAAAACCTACTTTTCGAGGGAGATGGAAATTTTTTTTTAAAATCCTTCAAAAAAATTTGAAAAAAATATATACAGAATCTATAGACAAAATTCTACAAATCACTAATTTACATCATCTTCTAATTCTTAATAGTTTAAAAGTAATATTTGTCGGAAGTTGAAGATTATTTTAAAATTGTTCATCTCAGTGTCAAAAGTGGCAAAAAAGTGGGAACCATTATTGTGAGTTCACCCTGCCAGGTTGTCTATAATCATAGACCATTCATTGTTGATGCATATTCAGATTGGTGAATTGGTTTAGCCACATGATTTGCTAATTAAATGTTGTCATGTTGAGGAGGACAGATGTCGTTACCTGATATAGTCATGTTAGAGGACCTATGTGATGCTGATAGGTTGGACATATTAAGAGCTGGATTCTTTTTTCATGGAGGTGATCACGATGCTAAGGTTGTTCTTTGTGTTTAGGGACTTTGGCATGACATGATTGGTTTTGTAGGTGCTTTGATTGGTGATTATTTGTTTTAGATTCTTGATTGGTTATGGCAGAATATCCTCTTGTGTTGAGGATCATGGTTACTTTGTCTTTTGGGAGCTCATGATGTGCACTTTGAGTTCTTTGATTGTTAGATGGCCTTGGTTGATTCTCATGTAGAGGATGATTTTATCATGATGTCATGGATAACTTAGTTATACTTTTCAGTGGGAGATTTTGAAAGTGATGATGTAGTGGTGTAGGATTAGTTGATGATTGTTTGTTGGTGGTTTTGTATCTTCTTGGCTTGGAGTTCATGGTTAACTTGATATTATTGACATTTCAGTTGTATGTGTGTAGACTTGGATAATCTTCATTTAGGAGATGGTTATCACAATGATATGGAGAGCTCAATATCATGATTTAGTTGGATCTTATGGAAGTGATGTGTATTCACCATTGGATGATAGATGATCTTCTTAGTGTGAAAATATTTGGATGATGACTTAGATCCTATTTATATAGAAGGTTATTTCACATTTGCAGGTACAGTTGTAGGAGATGGTTATCTTCATGATATTTGAGGAAGTGGACATCTTAGAATAATCATAGAGTTTTTTGGTTGAGGAGTGGTTTGTCCTTTCATTTGACATGTTACCATTGTTTGATAGGATGGTTGATATTATGTCATGGTACACTCTTGATTGCCTTCTTATATTTTTGGCATGATATGGTTATTAGATATGTTCATATGGAGCATGTTATCTCTTTGAAGAATATGGTTAGATCATGTTGTCATGTTTATGTTTTTGATTTTGCGGTTGGAGCTTTGACATTGATCTTGGTAGTTCTCTTTCTATTGGGTACATAATTATTCGATTGAATACTTCATGGTGGTGATACGTTGCATTTGGAGTTTGGCATGGACTGTTTGGTTACAAGTACTCATGGATACAGAGAGGCATAGGCGATGCTACTATTCTCTTGTGATCAGAGATATGTTTTGAGATGGTTGATGGTTTCAATGAGAGACCAAGGAGCATTGACCTCATATGAACTTGAGAGGAGATTGTTCTTAGATGAGTCATGATCACTTGGATGTCTTGGATGAGTATTCCCATTCTCTACTCTTGCTCTACTTTGTGGTTTACTACTTGAGAGGTATTGCCCATTGTTCCTTTTAGGTGCATTATGTTTATGCTTATCTTTCATAGATATGGATCTTGAGCTATCGATATATGGTTAGTTCTTAAGGATTCAATTTGAGAGATGTTTGACATTGGTTGTCTCCTTGTGTATTTGAGTTATTATTATGATGGCACTCACTGATTATTGAGTTTGGGAGATGGTTTATTGTACATATTCCATTGGGATTGGGAATGGTATTAGTTTGATCTTCTTGGATATGAGAGGCTTGCATCCATTTTGATTACATGTTATATATGTGTTTGGTCCAAGGGATTGAATGGGTTTGGATGTTGTTATGGATTTTCATTTGGGGTTTTATGGAGGAGATCATACTTGACACAATTAACATTTAGAGGTGTATGTAGAATGACATGCTACAGGTTTTGATTTTCATTGTTTCTCTCTTTGGTCTTGGTTATCTTCCTAGATGTTCCGTTTCACATTACATTGGATTTGAGGTTCCTTTAGATATTTGTTTTTTTGGTTGTGGAGAACATAGGAGAGCATTGTAAAATTATGTTGAGATTTGTACTTGCAGATTATTCATTTACAAGTTATTCATATTGTTGTGGATGTTCCTTGATACTAAATGGTTATGGTTATACTTTCTATGTGATGTTGTTACTGGATTTATTTCATGTTTCTATCTAGGTGTGCATATGTGACAAGTATTGCACTTGGAGCTTATGGTTGTATGTTACAGGTTGTATATTTTGATTATATGAGATTCACTTGACATGTATACCTTGTAGGTATGGATAGTTGGATGTGTTAGCACTAGCTATGGGTTCTATTTCAGCTATGGTTATTGCTTCTTGACAACTACTAATGCATTGGATAGCTTTGGATTAAGTGTTTTTGTTTGGATATCAATTGAGATATGACATATTTTTGGTGCAACAAATTGTGTAGATTTCTCTTTGGATGGCCTTTATATGTCTAGTGGCAGTGGCATAGTGAAGGGTGGGAGCATTCATGAATGAGATGGTGGTCACTTCATTTCTTGTTGCATGTATCCTGATGAAGCACATGGAGCACTTTGATTCCATGATGGTATATGTCCTAGAGGGATTGATCCCTTCTTCATGTTGTGGTTACTTATTGGCCCTTATGAAATGTATATAACAAGTGGGAGAATATTGGGAAAATAGGTGTTATACATCTTTCATAATAATGTTAATAATTGTCATATTTATTTATTATGTGAGCTTCTCATGGACATGTAATGTAATATTTATTTATTTGACATTGCACATGGAAATGTAACATGTAGATATTCCTTGGGAATATTCTTGGGATCACTTAATGAGTTGTATTGTAACATTGAGATACTTATTATATTGTATTTATTTAATATTGAGAAAATCAATTTAATAAAGTACCTAATATTAGATGTGGGATCAATGGGGTAGTTAGCCCATGGTATTTTTACATGGTTTTGATGCAATACCACTTGGTGGTTTTGTGGGAGATTGTGTTTATAAAATTCACCACAAGGGTATTTGTTTCGGCTAGATCTAGTTAGCTAGGTTTACTATTTGTGGGGGTTGGAATCATACAATGGGATGTGTGGTTACATGCTTGTGAACATATAAAAGCAACCACAAGGGTAGTTGTTTGGGTTAAAGACTATTATCTAGGTTTAGCATTTTTGGAGGTTGGAATCATGGCATGGGATGTGTGGTTACATGCTTGTTCACATGGAGTGCTTGTTAATGGTTGGGGTTTCAAAATCTTTCATAGTTGTATTGTAATGTTACATTGTTGAATAATACATGTTGATGGATTCTTTCAGAGGCTAGGTTTTTCCCTCATGGGGGTTTTCCTAGGGTATACCTTGTTTCATCTTTGATGGGCATTTTGTATATTCTTTGCATGTGGATTATATAATAAAGCTAGCTACAAGTTTCCTTATAGTTAAAACTATATCCTATTTCCTTTCAACTTGAGTTTCATTGTACAAATAATATCATTGAGTACAATTCCCTTATTGCTAGTTTGAATGTTGCAATTTTATATCAAATTACACATATTCATATTCATAGTGACTATGAGATTAATGTAAATCGAAATATGGAAAATTATTGTGCTAAGTATTGTAGGCTATCTTAGTATTAAGAGTTAGCATTAATTTTTCTTAATCACTTTTCTTCATACACCATTGATAGTATTCGTAGGAGAGAGAATTGTCATGTGGATGCAATGAAATTCACAAGTTTCCTTGTATGACTTTACTAATTTAGTGTAGATGAGTATCTCTTTATGGTGAAACTCCTCCACTCTGCTACAATCTCAAATAAACCTAAACTTCAAAATATTATGTGTGCACATATAGACTTAGGGAAATGATATTTTTATATCAATAAATTTCTAAAGTCTAGAAGTTTTCCTGATGGAACTAGTACGAATACTTGTGTCCAAATTTGAAATATTTTAGCTAACTCTATCGTTCTCTCTAATGTTATTTATCTTATATCTTACAATGATCTTCTTCAATGTCTAACTAAGGTGAGACCCCCCTTACCCTTCAAGAAGATCTTTTAGCCTCTCAAGTTAGACATTTTGGTGCAAATCTTTAGTGAATAAACTAATAGATATTGGACAATATTAGAAAAAATAGAACAAGATTCCTTTTCCTCTGTCAAGAAGCCTCTCCAGTTTTAGCAACATAGCAATTTGATTTGGGTCCTACACAAGACCTTTGCACTTAAGCAGTACATATACGATTTCTAATAGTTGATAAATAATGTTTAAGAAAACTATCGAGAAGATTAGCATGTTAGGCAATTCTCCATTTATGAAACTCCTAGTGTGATTCCAAACTATGAAAAATCATTACAAATAGTGGGTCATCATGCAGTATGATCCTAAGTTGTTGATGCAATATTGATGTCATTGAATTTATTTTTGCAAACATACATTTATTAAAACATATTTCTTCTTGATCCTAGATTGTTCTTAGACAAATTAAATGAATTAGAGTTATTCCTTATATTTGTTACCTTAGTGCACAAAACTTAAAATAGTTCTCGCTTTAGTTGTTTATAATTGTTAGTAGAAAATGTATAACAATGTTTAAATTTTGAGTTTTGAATTTTAGGTTCACATGGACATGGGAGTAAAAAGAATTTAAGGAAATTTCATATATGTGGATTGAACTGTGGTGATGAAAAATGAGATGTAGAGTAAAATCAAGATCTTAGAGATAAATAATAATAAGGCCAAGGTAATAAAAAAGTTATTTATCAATTTCAATACACATATCTTCTGACCTACATACTTGTCTACAAATGAAAGCATGCTAGATAATTATAAATCTATTTTTTTGAAGTATCATGAATATATGATTTTTACCATTACAATTACACAACCCAAAATTATTTAAAAATTGATTAAAACTTCAAGAGATCATCAAGGCCCTATTTCTTGTCAATGTCTAGATCATTTTTCTTCCAGTAGCCACAAAACTTGTATGAACATGCTCACCTTGTAGGCTATGGTGAGTACTAAGAGGAACAATGAACCACCTCGGTTTTAGACCTCTCCTAAAATAGACAACCAAATAACCCTGGGGAAGATCCGGTAGAGGACTCACCTTTACGGTTAAACATTCTTTGTTTGAGACATATAAAAAGGGTGACCATTGACTAACGAAGGGTTAAAAGTTGCACCCGAGATCCATAATGAGAATTAGTGCCATGATCCTTTTCATGAATTTCTACATCTTCACTATTTGGTGGATCTCATGGCCATTCTTCCCATGACATAAATGAAATATCAAAATTCATTCTATTTCATCAGAATTTGTATATCCACCAAAGAAAACAATCATTCAACTTAAAAAATGAGACAAAGATTAACTACAACTTAGAAATGAGAAATAGAAACTGCAATGGTATCTACAATCATAGTATGACAATAAATGAGGTATTTAGTTTAGTTGTATAGAAGAAACCAACATATGTATAGGGGAGAGGGACCAGTGGTTGTGTGGGCTAATTTCATCAACATGCAACCATCACATGGAATATTGTAAGATCTTTATTTTTTTAGAAATATAAAATGGACACTTAACTATCTAAAAATAAATATTTTGAAGGGGAGACTCTGTTAGCAACAACAAGGAAGGAAGACTAAGTGGAGGGGTGAATCAGTCTTCACTAGATCCTCAAACTTAACTATAAAAATAGATATGATAAATTGCAGCAATACTAAAGATAAGAAAATTAATAACACATCACACAACACCAAGATTTTGACATGAAAAAACTGGTTAAGGGAAAAACCAAAGTGGGAACCTACCCATAGTAAGATAATACTCTATAGAAGTATGAGAAAATATTGCAATGGGGAATGCACAGGCATCAAGGCACACTTCCTAGAGCTCACTGCTAAGATACAATGACCTGATAGGGTACAACCCTCACGAAAGTCTAACTAACTTACAATAAGATTCAGACTACAATGCGAAAGAAATGAGCTGAAAGAATAACATCTCCAAATGCTTGATTACAGTTCCGATTAAGTACAGTTGTCTGCTCTACAACACCAATTTCCACACCATCACAATACTGAAAGATGAATATGTTTTCACACATGCACCACTCTCTGATAATGTAGACACAAACTTGATACCTAAATTACATAACAATATCACTTATATATACAATTCATCAACCTTGATAACAAGGTCATCTAAACCCTCAACTCACAATTATAAAATTACATCACACGATACGAAGATTGACCACCAGACCAATATAATAATTAAAATGAAATAACATGGTCCTAATTCAAATTCCCAAATTCTCAACTCCACCGAAAATCATGGAAAGAACAACCACAACACGCACTACACCACGATAAATATCGTATAACATGAAAATCATCACCGATTCATGAAAACCACCAATAACTCGCATAACTATCAATGTGGATCATCAACACAAATAGGATAGGACTAGGAAACACTATAAAAAATATTAGAATCATCACAAATAGTTATGCCAACATCACTTATCAAATCTTCATCGATCATCTAAAAACTCAAGAACATAACCAATCAGCAACTGTCATGAAGAAAGATAACTTGTGGAGTACGAAATCATTATCCACTTGAAATGAAGATACACAAGACCATTATAAACAATATCCCAAAATCTTAGCACAAAATATGATCACACCGGATATCGGAGGATATACCAAACTCTACAAAACAATTATTAGCAAAACAAAACTGCAAAATTGGATCATAAGATCTTCCCAATCTGCAAACACCAGATTAAATCACAAGAATATGTTGACATCAATGAAAACAACATATCCTATCAGTAGAAACAAACAAAAATCTCCCAAATATCCAACAATGTCTCCCTTTGGCATTAATGGTAACATATGAATGTGAAAAACAATCAATGCAAAGAAACAAGATATCTCTGGCAAACTCCCCCTAATATCAAGACATATAAAGAATTTTCTCACATGATCTCTCTCTCCCTTTGATATAAATGCCAAAGATCTCAAAATAGAATATTAAACTCTCCAAAATAGAAACATGAATCTCAGGAGTCTCTCCCCCTTAAAACACAAACTACTCCACCAGAGGAGCAATGCCAAATCATCAATGTGGATAAAGAGATAAGGCTTTGAAGTCCACTAGATTGATGCAACACAATGCATCTAGTTGACACCAGGAGGGGTAGATACCCATAACTTGTCTCTCAAATAGACAAATGTATCTAAAGGCAAAGGCTTAGTGAAAATATTAGCTATTTGTTCCTTTGTAGATATATACTCCAACTTCACTTTCTCTTCACTGACTTGCTCTCTCAAGTAATGATTTTTGATTGACACATGCTTAGTCTTTGAATGTTGCACCGAAATATTTGAAATGTTAATAGCACTAGAATTATCACAATATATGACAGTATTCTCATCATAGAATAATTCTGATATCCTTCAACATTTGCTTCATCTAAACTACCTGAGTGCAATTACTAGCAGCATCAATGTACCCAACTTTAGTAGTAGATAAGGACACTGAATCTTGTTTCTTACTAGTCCATGAAACCAGCTTCTTACCCAAAAAGAATTCTCCACCAGTAGTGCTCTTTTGGTCATCACCATCACCAGCCCAATCAACATCAGTGTAAGCACATAGCATGAAATCATCACTCCTCAGATACCACAAACCATAATCCATAGTTTCCTTCAGGTATTTGAAAATCCTCTTCAGAGTAGTGACATGACTCTCTTTCAAATTAGCTTGATATCTAGCAACCATGCACACAACATGCATAATGTCTAGTCTAGTCTGAGTAAGATATAGCAGACCACCAATCATCATTCTTAGAAAATTTACAACCAATCACCATAGGAGTTCCATCCAGTTTGGAGTAATCTAACCCAAAATTCTTTTGAGATATAAATATACCTTTTCCAGTCTATGAAATTCGCAAACCTAAAGAATTTCATCCCACCAATCATAGAAATTTAAAATTATTTTTCATATCACCGACAAACTTCATGCTCAAATCATCATCACCTCCAAAAATGATATCCTAAAAAAGGACTTCAATAATCAAGATGTTATCATTCTCAATCTTAAAGTATAAATTGCTATCAGCAACACCTTTGTTATATCCTAATTTCAATAAACACTTATCTAATCTATTATACCAGGCTCTAGGGGCTTGTTCCAATCCGTAAAGAGCTTTCTTCAACCTACATACCATGTCTCCATCATCTGATAGTGAAAATCTATCATGTTGCTCAATGTATATTTCTTCCTCAAGATCACCATTCAAAAAGGCAGATTTGACATCCATCTGATATACCTTGAAATTTTTATAAGTGTCATATGCAAGCAATAGTCTAATAGCTTCAAGTCTGGCCACTGGAGAAAAATTCTCCTCATAGTCAATTCCTTCTTTCTGTGAATATCCTTTGCAAACCAGTCTAGCTTTATTTCGGATAACTTCACCTACTTCATTGAATTTGTTTCTGAATACCCATTTAGTACCAATAACATTCTTATCCTTAGGTCTAGGCACAAGCTCCCAAGTGTTATTCTTTTCAATCTGGTCTAGTTCTTCTTCCATAGCTCTCATCTAAATTTCATATTTACAAGCTTCAGCAACATCTTTAGGTTCAATTTTAGAAATTAAACATACTTCTTCATCATCTAACCTTCTTCTAGTCATCACACCTTTATCCTTATCACCAATAATTTGATTTTAAAAATGATTCAATCTTACATACCTCAGAGTCTTTTGTTTGTCCTGATTTTTCAGGTTCCTGCACTTCTTCACTGGTAGCAACAACATCCAAGTTAATAGTCTCTACCAAATCAGTCTTCTTTGGTTCTTCAATCTAAATAGGAGCAAGAAAAATATGTTGTCCATCATCATATCCACATGCTCTAATATCTTTTCTAAAGTTCTCATCTACCTTCACATTTGCACTTTCCATTATCTTTCTCAAACTTTTATTGTATCACCGGTAGGATTTGGTATTTGTAGAATATCCCAAAAACTTCCTTCATCACTTCTAGCATCAAACTTTCTTATATCCTCATCTCTCTTCATATAACAGTTTCTACCAAAAACCTTGAAATATCTCATAGTACAAACATGACCAAACCATAGCTCAAAAGGAGTCTTACTGATATCACCTTTGATGTGAACTCTACTGAATGTATAAACAATAGTGCAAATAGCTTCTCTCATGTAGATCTTTAGAACATTCCCTTCAATTAGCGTAGTCCTTGCAACATCTAAGACAATTTTGTTCTTCCTTTCAACAACTCCATTCTGCTGAGGGTTCCTAGGACTAGATAATTGTCTTTTGATTTCATGCCTCTCACAGAATGAATTAAACTCACCGAAACAAAATTTTCCACCTCTATCAGATCTCAGACACTTCACCTTCTATCTAGACTCAGTCTCCACCTTTGCTTTGAATATCTTGATTTTTTCCAATGCTTCTGATTTCTCCTTCAAAAAGACAACCCACATCATCCTGGAATAATCATTAATTGGTAGCACGAAATATCTATCACCCTGCAAACTTCTAACATTTGTAGGTCCACACAGGTCAGTATGCATAATATCTAGCAATCCATCAGATGTATATTGTTTTCTCTTGAAATAAATTCTTGTTTTCTTACCCAACTGACATTCTTTGCATACCAAATTAGCAGGCTTAACAATCTTAGGTAGATCTCTAACAACTTGTGTAGAACGGATCTTAATCATTGAATCAAAATTCACATGACACATTCTCCTATGCCATAACTAACTCTCATCAATCTGAACAATCAAACAAATTTTCTCACCAGCATTCAAGTGAAAAAATTCACCTTCAGTCTTAGTTCCAGATGAAATCTCTATACTGGAGGCATTTAGGATCTTGCATTTTCTATTCTTGAATTATAGATCATAACATTTATCAACCATTTGTCCAACACTCAAAATATTATGCTTCAAACCTTTAATATACAAGACATCATCAGTATTATGCTTACCATCAAAAGAAATTGAACCTCTCCCATGGATGACACAGGCTTTGTCATCTCCAAATCTTACTATTCCACCATCATATATTTTCATACTTACAATTTTTCTTATATCACCAATCATATGATGTAAACAACCACTATCAATTACCCATTAATCTTTCTCTTCAACTTTAGCAGCTAAAGCTTTCTCCTCAACGGAACAGCTAGTGGAATCAACAGGTATAGGTCTATCTTCCTTAATGGCAAGAAATACAACTTCATCTCCTTCTGATTCTTCATCTGTAACACCTTCATCAGCAACATAATAATAGTTCTTCTAATTCTTATACTTTCGGTTAGACTCGTAAGGCTTATCATACTTATCATGCTTGTCGTACTTAGCCATTCTCTCCAGGCATCTAGAAGAAAAATGTCCTATCTTATTGCAAGAGAAACATTTCAAAGGTAATTTTCTATCATACTTACTGGGTCCTTTAGGCAATCTCTGAGCAATCAAGGCTTCAAGAACATCCAACTCTCTTTCTTGCTCTTCCATCTCTCTTTTCTCTCTTTCATATCTAGATATTTTGTAGTCATAAGGATCATACATCTATTTTTTGGATACAAATGTTCATGCTCTAAATGCAGTCTCAAACTTTCCATGTGATTCTCCAAACTCGCTCAACACAAATACAACAATCTTTCCAAGTAGTATATCTCTTGTAAATGTAGTCACACTCTAGATCTCATCAATAGTAGCCACCTTATGTTTATAAGTAGGAGGCAGAGATCTCATCACCTTAGCAACATTTCATCTTCTTCAAGGGTTCCACCGGCACACTTAATACCTCGGAGAAGGTCATTCACCTTAACCATGAATGAGTGTATATTCTCATCACCTCCCATCCTCAGCATCTCATATTTCCTTTCAAACTCTGCATCTTAGCAACTTTCACTTGTTTATCACCTTCATATAGGATTTCAAGCTTCTCCAAGATCTCATGTGTAGTCTGAAGTCCCATTACATTTTCCATTTCAGAATCAGTCAGGGCACTAATCAATGCTTCCTTCACTCTAATATTATGTACAACTTCCTTGATCTCATCAGTAGTAACCAGTCCATTCGGAGGAACATAATAGGCATTCTTTGTAATCTTCTAGTTATCTTCACCAAGACATTTCAAGTTTAGTTACATATGATTCTTCCATATAGTATAGTTATTTCCATCAAACCTTAGGTTATCCTTCTTAAAGATAACACCTTGACCTGCCCTCCTAGATCTCCTCAAGCAGTTAAGCTTCTTTTGGAGGATCTAGCTCTGATACCAATTGTTAGCATCAACAAGGAAGGAAGACTAAGAGGGGGGGTGAATAAGTCTTCACCAAATCCTCATACGTAACTATAAAAATAGATCTGATAAACTACAACAATAGTAAAGATAAGAAAATTAACAGCACAATACACAACATCGATATTTTGATGTGGAAAACTCAATTAAGGGAAAAATCATAGTGGGAACCTACCCACAATAAGATGATTCTCTACAACTTACTATATGGAAATATTACAAAGGGGAATACACTGGCATTGACACACACTGCATAAAGCTCACTACTCAGATACAATGACTTAGAAGGCTACAACCCTCAGGGAAGTCTCATTGTCTTACAATAAGATTCAGACTACAATTTGGAAGAAATAAACTGAAAGAATAACATCTCCAAATACCTGATTATAATTCTGGTTAAGCATAGTTGTCTACTCTGCAACACCAATCTCCACACAATCTAAAAGATGAATGTATGTTTGCGCATACACTACTCTCTGATAACATAGACACAACCTCAATACCTAAATTACATGACAATATAACCTATATATACAACTCATCAACCTCTATAACAAGGTCAGCTAAACCCTCAACTCACACTTACAAAATTACATCACACGATACAAAGATTAACCACCGGACCAATATAATGATTTACATGACATAGCATGGTCCTAATTCAAATTCCCAAATACTCAACTCCACTGTAAATCATGCCAAGAACAATTGTAACACACTACACCACCAGAAATATCGCATAAAATGAAAATCATCACAGGTTCATGAAAACCACCAATAACTTACACAACGATAAATGCGGATAATCAAAACAAATAGGACATGACTAGGAAATACCAACAAGCATGTTATAATTATCAAAAATAGTTGTGCCAACACCACTTATCAAATCTTCATTGATCAACATCTGAAAATTCAAGAACACAACCAATCAACAACAATCATGAAGAAAGATAACTTGTAGAGAACCTAATCATGATCCATCTAAAATGAAGATACACAAGACCATCCCAAACAATATCCCAAAATCTCATCATAAGATCTGATCACACCGGAATATAACAAAGGATATACCGAACTCTTCAAACCAGTGATCAACAAAACAAAACTGCAAAACCAGATCATAAGATCTTCCCAATCTACAAACACTGGAGCAAATCACAGAAATATGTTGACATCAATAAAAACAACATATCCTAGCAGCAGAAATGACCAACAATTTTCCCAATATCCAAAAGACTCATCATGCAAATTTCCAAAATAATGCGACTACTGCGCAGTGACCAAAAAAATGACTTTTAAAATATTTGACCAAAACTTAATCTAAAAATCTAAGTAATTGAATAAAAAAAATATCATTTTTAATTAGTATAACATCATTGTATGTCTATGTAAAGTATAACTTATATGTAACTTGAATGAACCAAAGGACCAATAGTTGAACGCAAAAAAATATTTATTGTTATAAAAACACCATAATATTATGTAAAATATAACTTATATTGAACACTAAAACCTTTGGACAATCCTTCACATTTCATGGAAAAAATCAAGGTGTTTATTGTGTTCTGCTTTGATATTTTTGAGAAGACAAGTTATTAATATGAAATACTCTAATTCATATACATTGTTACCCAAATAGTTGTACACATAACAATACTTGTTTAAGTGAGTGTCTTATTTTATTGAATGAATATCTTATTTTATATATGACACACTTATAATGGATAGCTATGATATTTTATTTGAAACAAAGAATTATTCATTTCACTTGTTAATGAATGTATTTATGCCTTTTTCATATAACATTTATAGGTTCTCTTGTGTTCAAGTATTGGTCCATTTTGACCAACATTTTATAATTTTTTTATTTACATGTGGATTATTTATATACAATATATAGTATAAATATGTGGCAAGATTGGTATTATAAAAACAAGTCGGTTTATAACTATTGGACTTTGTACAACTGTTGGCAACTATCTCATATGTATAAGTATATGTATATATTATTTCATCATAGATTTTTATCTTGTAAAAAAAAATACATGGAAGTTATATATTTAGATTGTTTTTAAATGCAACTTTCAATATTTTAGAGGAGATTTTGAACTAGATTTTGGGTAGGGTTTATTTATAAAGGTGTCAAGTCTTACTGTGTAACATGAAGTTATAATCTATGAATGAAAATACTGGTATAACAATTTCCTTACAAGACCATAGAAAGAGAATTCATGTTTTGGTAGAATTATCTCCAAATTTTCAAAATAAAATGGTCAAGGCTCTTTTGTTTCATCTTTGCAAAATTCCTTACTTAGTGTTTTCTTTGTTATGTGTATCTTTACAAGGAAGAGATTAAATTTCCCTAAGAAAGACATGACGATGGTGATTCATATATGGCAGATCTAAAATACTAAGTATAATAGATCTCATAAATAGGTGTATTAATGTAAAGTATTGATCGTTTGAACCCACTAGTCAAGAATTTATTTGCTAGAATTATGCATTTACTTACTAATATCTCTTTAACCCTTAGAAGGAACCAATCCAAGGGGCTTGTATCCATTATTCAGAGCTATCCTTAAATGAACACATCATTTATGTGTTTTCATGTTTTTCAAAAGTTATTTAAAAATTTTAATGTTTCTTGTGCAAGTTAATGAAAAATTTCTAGGATCTAAGCCAATATTGATTTAATTTTCATTTTTCTTGATAGTTTTTCCTAATAACGTATTCTTTATATTGTACCCTACTTATTACTTAGATGAATCATTTGATATTGTCAAAAGTGTTACCTTAGGTCTTGTAGAGCATGAAGTGTAAGGGATATAGATGTTGCATCAACCTCTTATTCATTGGTCAATTTTCACTCTAAATCTGAGCATAAGAAGTGGCAAATCTTTAGGATTCAACGATATATTGATTTGGAATCAACATTGATTTTTTTATAAATGATAAATCCTTTTCCATTTTTCTTATTTTTCTTAATTATATCTATACATTAGCTTATAATAGGTAGTCATTAATCCATTAAGTTGTTGTTTTGTATCTATTTGTGTATTAGCTATTGCAACTTATATTTCATGCACTAATTTTATGTACTTGTATTTGTTATCAATGCATTGTGGTGATACATAAAAAGGTATGTGTGTGCACTTTGTCTATAATATATTTTTCCTCCATGTTTTTGGCTCTCATAGTAAAGAAAATTTTGTTGGTCAATACCTATAATTAAAGATTTAATTTTTTAATTATTACAATGATGAAGAAATAAATTACTTTTATTTCTACCTGCATCATGTGATGCCTTATATGCCAAGGAAAATCAATATATATCATCTTATATATAAAATCATGATAAATTATAATTAAATAATATTAGACGTTGAAAGCTAGCTTCTCATTTAGTTGGTGTATTTTATATGAGAAGCATACGTTTTTTATTTATTTTTTAATAATAATAAAATTAAATAATTTATAAATTGTGAATTCCATTCTTTGAAGGTAGAAATTTAATGAAGATGAACTCAATATAAATTGTTTCCTAGATTGTCTAGCAATATATAAATCTAATAAATTATTCCCATCAAATTTTTAGGAGACCATTTAATAGAGCACTATGGATGGCTTGACATGGACTGTTATTCAATAATTTGAGGGGTCTACGATTTGAGATTTTAGGAAGATAGTAATATAGAAACTCTTGAATTCAACTCGAGAGAAGGATCTTTTTGAAATCTATGACATGTCTTTATTGAGATTTTCTTTGTCAAGAAATATCTTTTCAAAGAAAAATCTTCCAAAGAAATTGGTTGGGTGTCAGTGGTAGTGCATTGTGCATTAAAGAGCTGCAAATTAGTCGTTACATATTGCCTAGACATCTAACCAAATTTCTATTTTACTTTTTACCAATAAAATTGAATTTACTGGTGTTCTGAAAGGAAAAAATAGGGGATATAATTTAATATAAGACAATTTAAATATAATTTCAGTTGATGAATATAGAGCTTCAACACTTTAAGACATAAACTAATCACTTATATAAGGAAATATATCAATTGCTTTACACTAAGCTATTATTTAAAAATACAATGCAATATAAGACAATAGATATACTAGATCAAGTTTATGTGTATATGTATTACATATAATAGTTATTGCTAGGTACAGTAATTGATGACTTTAGTTAGATTAATGGAAACATAGAGCATTCATGTACAACTTTAGTCATCTAGCTAATTATTCTTTGTGGTGTTCTAATATAATAAATGAATTTCTCAACACATTCTAGCTCCCCTTTTTTTGTGATGTGTAAGAAGGGAAAATTGCAGCAATAAGTAACTTGAGCATGTAGAATTTGAACAAAAATTTAATTGTTATAATAAATTATCTATTTTAAATGATTGTAAAAATGCCATTAATTTGTCTTTCTAAATTGGTCTATATTAAAAATAGTAAGGGCAAAAAGCAATTTTTTTTCCTAGTTGAAAAATTATGCATCTCAAGGCATTTAACTCATTCACTCAAAAGTAAATTGTATTGATGACTTGAATGACATATCACTTTTGTATTAATGGCTTGAATGACATGATCACTATTGCATACATCATATTTTGACTTCATTATGCATTTTTTTTAATTTTGTAGTTAAATTTTCAACCTTATTAACTATTTGAATGACAATGTATAGTGTTTTTAATAAGGTAAAACAAGTTTTGAGGGGACATGAAACCCCTTCCATGAGGATTTTTGTATGGATCTAGAACCCACAAATAGAGCATTGATGCAACTAGACAAGACATACACAAACAAGAGTCCACCACTAGAAATAATCATCAAAGATTTGGCTAAAACGCCAACAAGGCTAGAGCCATCAAAAAAGAGACCTCTAATTTACATAGACCAAGGGTTTTTCTAGGCTTCAAAAACCTAAACCATGGATTTTGCAAAGCTCCCATAATGTAAAGAGATAAGGGTTTTGCAAGGCTCCCATAATGTGAAACATAGGTTTTGGCAAGGCACCCAAAACTATATCACAAAGGATTTAACCATGAAACCCAAAAACAACTAGCACCAAGTAGTGAAAGCCTCCAAACAGAAAAACTCCACCTCACTAGTAACACTCCTCTCCACCTCAATAGAAGAAGAACCCACCTCGATAGGATCAACTAAGGAAAAGTCCACAAAAATGAGATATCAGATCCAAACCTCAAACAAGGGTATTGGCAAGGCTCCCATTAAGGGTTTGACCATAAAACCCAAAAACCTCCTGCACCAAGCATTGAAAGCCTCCAAGAAACTTAACTTCACCTCTCCTAAAGATCTAATCTCCACCCCAATAGAAGGGGATCCTACCTCACTAGGATCAAAATAGGAGGAATCCCCAAAAAGGAGAGACCACACCCAAGCCAACTCTAAAGATGAGCAGACAAGGCAGAGACCAACAACCAAAACACAACTTTAAACCTCTCCTCCAATGCATATCACCACCTCTATAAGGAACTCCACCACCTCTGTGGGAGTTGCAGACTTGAAGAAAAAAGTGCAAGGAGTTAACCCCAGACCAAGGCTACAAATAAAAGACCCCAACATAGAGAGATGACTCCCTCTCCAAAGGGAACAATGGAAGAAGGAATAGGGGCCAAACAACAGAAACCCTCAACCCATAGGGCCCCAAAACTGACTAGCACTGTCCCAATAATAGAGAGACCTTGAAGCCAAAAGTAGAGCAAAGGGAACACACAAGCCCTGGGAGATGAAACCCACAGTGAAATAGGGGACAAAAGATAGGTCAACACCACCTCAAAATAGGCCAAGCTAAAGAAAACCTTACTTCTCTAGAAGACCAAGCGAGATCTCCTATAGACATGGAAAAGGAAGGTGAGGTAGACAAGAAGCACGACAAGGAGCAGCCACCAAATGTACAAAGCTAGGGAAAAGACCCTAAATAGTCCCCACAACCACCACAACAGAAAGAGCCCTACTAAAAAATTAGTGCACAATAGGAAAAGCACAACCCACAAATGTAGGGAGGAGATCCTCCAATGTGTAGAAGAATTTAGGAACAACACTAAGAGAAAGTGAAGGGACCAAAGCAAGAAAACTATCAAAGAGAGTGAACAGGAACCAATCTTTAAAGGGAGCATCATCATTTACATCAGTATCCCCTTTATCATCTACAACAAAGTCACCTCCTAAAACCATAACCTCTCTCGCACCCCCTCTCATCCCGCTCTTTTTTTAGTTAAAGAGAATGTATAGTGTTATAGATATGACATGGTAGAAAAATAATTTAATTTGAAAGTCACTTCACCTACAATTCAACAATTTCAAATTATTTTTTTGATTTCAATTAATTCACATACATATGAATTTTTCCATTAAATCTTTTAATATATAAAAGTTATTTTTACTATATTTGTGCTCTAGTTTTTTCATATTTGTATACTTTTTATTTTATTAGATTAGTAGGGAGGTGACCCTAAACCAGAGAAACAACAACCAACTTACAAGATCATACAACCATCAACACACAAAAACTGATCTCCCTTCAAAAAAATCAAAAACTTTCATCACGGTATAGCTATTTCTACTAATACAAAGAAGCTTCCAACTGTTAAACCAAATAACAGTAGCTAACCAATTAACCTTCTCCTTAGAGCTAATAATCATAGAGTTCATATCAACATTAAACCTATCATAAAAATTTCTAGAAAACTCATAAACTAAACAGTTAATCGAAAGGGGTTTGCAAAGACCATAATTATTCTCAAAACGACAAGTCACAACCATAAAAGCATTAACAGAAACAAAACTAATAACATCTACTCTTTCTTGAGTAGGTTCCAATTTTTCTTTAACCTTCCCAGATTTTGAATCCATGTATCATCTTGGTCCATGTCCTCCTCCTCATTCAACTCTTACTCACCCCTCTTAGACTTCTTTTTATTCCTCTGAAATCTGCCATGACCAAAGATCGTCCTCATTACAGCATTTCTCATGATCCCATAAGTAATTTGGCAAAATGAATTGACAACATCACATAATTCATTAATCTTCCTATTGTGTTCCTCATTTTTATACTCCAGAGTAAGCAATATTTCTTTCATTTTAATTAGCTATCCCGTCATCTTGCAACTTTCATCGTGATCGGTAGACATGGAAGAGATCTTAACCATTTCATCTTCTTCTGAGTTGTAAGGGTCCATTAGGCTTCTAGTTAGGGAATCATGTTCAATTTCCATTTTAATACTCTCATCCTCCCTTTCCTCTTCATCCTCAGGTTGACTTTTAAAATTACTACTCTCATTTCTCGATTCCGCTTCTTCCTCCATATCCTTATTGGGGTTATCATTCTTCTCTTCATCCTCCACCTTGAAATTTCATCTTTAGGGTTAAACTTCAAATCGTTTTCCTCATCAAGTTCATAGATTTCTCGAAGGTGGGAATTAACCTATTTAAACTCATTTTTCTCATGATTAATTCTCCCTTTGGCCTAAAGATGGGCATACCTTCCTTCCCCCAAGCCACGGTCATACTTTTACTAATTCTCATATTTTTCCTCATCTTTCTCTGAGTTATGTAGCTCGAAGTCAATGGTGATGCTCGACCCAACCGAGTCACTGTTGGTCTTGTTTTCTTTTCTCGGGGTGGTTTTGGGGGTTTCATGCTTTTGTTTATCAAGGTTAATATCAAGAAGAGCCAATTCCAAGGATTCCTTTTCAAGGACCGCAACCAAACTTGTAGAAATGGTTATCATAGAATCAACAAGATCAAGAGAGTTGTGGGTTTTCACTATTGAGGGTGGTAATTTAGGGGTTTTAGCATAAAACTTATTGCAGCTACCAACACTACCAGATGTCGGGGAAATAATGCTAATAGTTGCGGAATGATCAACAACAAATTTATACATCAAGTAAATGAGGCCTTGATCGAGCGGAGGATTCGCCCCATCTCGAATGCAGGTTTTAAGGGAGAAAAATAGAAAAAAGGGCATATTAATTTTCTGCACATTCCTAACATGGTTGAGAGGGAAGTGGTACCCATGCATAGTTGGGTATTGCACTCAAGAGTAAAATACCTCATAACATAATAAATAACCAGCAGATAGGGTTGAGGTAAAGAAAAATGATCATACCCATTTTGGAAACGCACTGATTTCTTGCCCTTCTTGAAAAATCTTCTCATAAACATCTTGTGATCCCCCATGCTCTTCCTTTCCACCAGCTCTCCATCGTTCTGAAGAGAAGTAACCTCCACAATGTATTCAAGAGTAACAGTGAAGGAGATTCTACCAACCGTGACCTTCCCATTCTACCAAGAGTTGCAGACCCTAGTAGAGAGCTCCTTGTTGTAGCCTTTAATTGCTAAGAAGAAAGGGGTAAAACCCACTTCAAGAAAAATATCCCACAACTCCTTATTATCTCTAAGTCCTTCACAGTTTTTAGGTTTAGTGCATTTGAGAGGGCCCCCCATTTCTGAATTTGTATGAGCAATGGAAACAAAGATTCTGTGAAAGCGACTAGACAGAAGATTACAAATTTTCCTTCTCCTACTACATTTGGAAGATAAGTTTTTTAAATTATCAAACCAGAACTTAATCTTTTTGAGGTCCTTGCATGTGCGAGACCCATTGAAATAATTCTCATAAAGGTAGTGTAAAAATCTAAGTTTCTTCTTGTCTTTATGTTGAAAGCCAAAACTTTCCTGATCCAAGAGTAATCATCAACCGGAGCCATCGTACTCACATCGGGAAAGTTCTTGTCCAAATCATAGAGCACATAGGTCATCCGAATAGAAAGAGAACCCATGGGGTCATAATGTTGATTCATCTCCAGCCTACATAAGCTCATGTAGGGGTCCACCACATAAAAAACATATTGAAAAAAGTTCATCAAGGTACAAAATTTGAAAAAACCAATACTCCAGCCAAGAATATACTCATCCTACTCTTTTTTCTGACTTTGAATTTTCCTATGAAAGGAAAGGTCCCCCACCTTGGTGGGACCAATGAGAATTTTAAAAAAATATAAGGACTGTGCACATTAAACATTTTGAAGAAACTTAAACTAGCTTCTCTATTCCATTTCCTGCCTTCTTTTTTAGGTTCTTCTTTACTGTGTGTGGATTTATTTCAACTCTCTAGAGTTGTTCTCGAATTTGTAAACCTTCCAATCCAACATATTGAGACTTTGATTCGCTATAAGGTCAGCCGACCTATTACCTTCTCTGTAGACATGTTGTATTCTAATTTCATCAAACAACTCTATCACCCATTTACATCTACCAATAATCTCTTTGATTTCCCACAAAGGAGAGGTGTCATTATTGAGACAGTTGAATATAAGTTTAGAATCTCCTTCTAGAATGAAATTTATTCTAGTGATGTTAGAAAGATATTGTAGACCCATCCAAGCCACCCATACTTCTGCCTTGTTGTTAGTGGTAATACCTAAACTAGATCCATACCCCAAAACTAAGAAACCTCTTTGATCAAGGATCAATCCTCCTACCCCGGAGATTCCAAGATTACCTTTAGAGAAACCATCAAAGTTGCATTTTATCCATCCAACATCTCGGGGCAGCCACCAACATGAGGTTCTCAAGATCATTTTTTGCTAATTTATATTAAAAAAACTATGTTGAATTCCCTAAATCTGTTTTAGTCTTAGATCTAGCAGAGAGGGGAGGGTTTTGGCGAAGCTAATAGCATTCACATTCACATTTTCTTTAATCTATTGTATGATTATATTGGCAATAATTTTACTACTTCTCTTCTCTTCTTTGAATATGTTGTTGTTGGCATTCTTTCTAGATGTTTCAAGCAAGAAAAGGGGGGGTTTGCTGCCATATGCTCTTAGTAATATGGTGGGAGTAGGGGAAAAATTTCCATGCCTCAAATTGAATTCTTTGAAAGATTTTAAGTTGCACCCAATAAGTGTTAAGCTTCCTCCAGATTTCATCCCATATTTTATGAGAAAAGTTACAATGTAGGAAGATGTGATCAATACTTTCAGAGTCCATATAACAGAGTTCACACCTATTGACCAAAGAAAACCCCCTTTTATTTAGGTTATCTATAGTAAGAATTCAACCATGGGCAGTCGCAGTTAATTTTAGGAATTAACCGCTTTATCCATATAGGTTTCCATAATTCTTCTCTGTTATTGTTATCCTCCAAAAGGTGATTAACAGACTTAACAGTGAACTTTCCAGAATTAATTCATTTCCAAATCAAAGCATCCTTCCCCCTAGGAGTGTAAAGAGAACAGTTAGGTAGCACGACAAAGAGGTCAAAAACTTCATTCAATATTATATGTTTGAAGGATGGGTGCACTTTCGGATCAAAGAAGATGAGTCTTCTCAAATCAATCCATGATGCAAGACCCCAGTTCCAAGTTAGGAGGTCATTCACCTGTCCCCCCATATGACAATTTAGAAACTTATTCATATTGTTTAGATGTGGGAGAGAATCCATAGGTTGTCCCTATGCCCAATTGTCTTTCCAGAACTTATTATTTCTTCCATTACCTATAATTACCTTCCAATTTTTTCTGATGTCCTGTCTTATTTTTAGCCACATTGTTCCAAATGGTTGAGCCCATGGGGAGCTCCTCTTGATAAATAAATTTTTCCCCATTGTTACTTGGGCAATATTTAGCTTTCAAGATCTTTGTCCAGTCTTTTTGTTCTTTAGATAATTGCCAGCCTATCTTAGTAATAAGTGCTTTATTAAAGATTTTAATCTTTCTAATTCCCAATCCTCCACAATTCTAGTGTCTGCACACTTTGTCCCAAGAGACCAAGGATAATCTACTTTTTTCTTCCATACCGAACCACAAGAACCTTTTTTCTATGATTTCAATTTTTTCCACCACCACACTAGGTAACTTTAAAAGAGAGAGGTAACAAATAGGCACATTTTGAAGGCAAGATTTAACAACTTGAATTTTACCTGCCAAACTGAGAAGTTTCCCTTTCCAACCAGCTAGCTTCTTTTGAAACCTCTCTAGCAGACCATTCCAGAAGTTCTGACAAGGGTACTTAGAGAATAGGGGTAAACTAAGATAGGAATCCAAGAGAGTAGCAATTTGGAAACCAAGAATAGATGATATTTTAGCTTGGAGAGAGGGTTTGACATTTAGAAAAAAATAGTTTTCTTTTAACAAAATTAATGCACTAGCCATAGATGGAAGCATAACTATCCAAGGTCTTTTTCCAAAGTTTAGCCTCAGAGATAAAATACACCCCAAATATGATAGTATCATCAAAAAATTGTTGATGAGTGATAGGGTTTAGGGATGATGCAACTTTGAAGCCTTTGAGAGCACCGTCACATTTAAGTTTTTCAAAATTCATCCCTAGCACTTCAGCAACAATAATGTATAGATAGGGTGAGAGAAGGTCACTCTGTCTTAGCCCTTTACCACAAGAGAAGTAACCTTTGGGATTCCCATTAAAAAGAATCAAGAGCATGGGGGTACAAACACATTTCTCAATCAAACCTAAAAATTGGCCCTTAAAACCCTATCTCCTAAGAACTTCAAGAAGAAAGTCCCACGAAACATTGTTAGAGGCTTTAGAAATATCAAGTTTTAGAGCCATCGAAGGTTTCTTGCTACAATCCATAGAATGAACCATTTCATGAGCCACCATGAATACATCAATAATATGTCTTCCTTCCACAAAGCCTTTCCGGTTCTTAGAGATCATTTTGTCAAGCAAATTTTTTAATCTATTGAGAATAGTTTTCGATATAATTTTATACACAGTATTACATAAACTAATAGGCCTATAATCTTCAATAGAAATAGCATTGTAGTTCTTCGTAATAAGAGAAAAAAAAAGGTGGCATTAAGTTGTTTAAGGAGAATACCTGATCTCTAGAAGTCTCTAACAACATTAAATAGGCCATTCCCGATAATGTCCCAGAAGTCTTGAAAGAAAGAAGGAGGTAAGTCATTTGGGCACGGGGCCTTGTTAGGAGAGAAGAAGAACAAATCAGTCTTGACCTCCTACATAAAAATTATTTTGTTGAGGCATAGGAGATCCAAATATTCAATACTTTTAGGTATAATTTCCAACATGTTGCTCATATCCTGATTCATCCCTTGGGTCATAGGAATCTTATTTTAAAAAAAATCAATGAAGAGATTTGTCATCTACTCATCATCATCCACCTTAGATCCATCCTCTCTTATAAGATATCTAATTTTATTTCTGCTTCTATGCTTCAGAGTTGACTGATGAAAACACTTCGTGGTTTTATCCCCATCCAAGAGCCACTGGTTCCTCAAATTCTGTTTACAGAAAACTTCTTCTTTTCTATTGAGTCTAAGCCACTTATTTCTGATATCCAATTTGTCCTTGGAATTTTCTTCTAAATCCTGTTTTTCTTCCATTTTAGATTGGATAGCTTGTAGATCATTGATTAAGGTCTTCTTCTCCTCAAAGATATTACCAAAATAATATTTGTTCCATCCCTTAATTTTTTCTTTGAGAATCTTTAGCTTTTGGGTAATGTTAAACATGGGTGTGCCCACAACAGGAGTGTTCCTCCATTCTTCAACCAATCCTCTAAAGTCTTTATGTTGAGCCCACATCATTTCATACCTAAATGGATAGGGATTTCTAGTCCTCGATTCATTCATTCTTAGGATGATAGCATTGTGATCAGATCCCGAGCAAGGAGAAGATCTGAGTTAGAAAGAGTCTAGGCAGTTCATGCATACTTTTGTTGATGTATCATATTTTGGGATTTTGATCCTGAAAAATTTATTTATTTTTTATAAAAATTGCAGTCTTTAGACTATTTGAAAAAAATAGTTATTTCTAATAAATTAGTAAATAAGTCCTTATTTGTCATCTTATCCCAATTCTTTTGAATATTTATTTAGAAGTCCTTGAGTCTTTGATATCTTGGAACAACTTGCAAAATAATGTAAATTAGGTTTGTTCTTTAGTATCATTAAATAAAGCTTAAGACTAACAAAAACAATCAAATCTATTTTGTTCTTTAGCAACACTAAATTAAATCTTCAAACTAACAAAAATAATCACACTATGATAGGAACTTGATGCATTGTGTCTTTTTTTTCACATGATTTGGTCTACTTGAATACAGTTTTTGCAGGACTATTTGGATAAGTTCAAAATTGTGTTCGAGGAGAATCACTTTAGAATTGAAAATGGTTGAGATTATTTGTAACATCTTGCACCCTTCTCTACAATTCAAAATCATGGATTTCAATAAGCATCTTGTTAATTTTGTATATTAAACATTTTGGATGTAAAAATAATTATTAGAGTAAATTGAGTATAATTAGTAAAAAGTAGTTATTATTTAAAATTTATATAAAGATTAGAAATATTTGTATCTATTTATTTTAATACAAAAAATATTGTATACTATACAAATAATCAATATTAAATATGATTTTTGAATTACACAGTGTCTAAGATTATTTTAAAATTGTATATTTAATTGGATAGATATGAATGACATCACAAAATGTCATTCAAGGAGACAACATAATGTTAGTAAACAATCTACTTTTATTATGGCATATATAATATTATATATGTCATTCAAGTCATTAATGTCCTGATAAGATTTATAAAAACTAAATAAATAATATTTTGAGTTTTGTAATGGCTATTCTCAAAAAGATCAATTCAAATTTTATTTTTTTAAATTATTAAATAAAAAATAGTTTGTTTGTTTTTTTTTGATAAAAGTGGATGAGACCACTAAAATTATATTAATTATAAATATTTTTCCTTTTTTTTTTTACATGGTGACTGGTTCAAAGAGCACTGAGGGGAAAGAACCAATAAGAAAACCCCTCAGTTTTGCTTAGAAACATAAGCCTACCTACCCAATACAATAACCCATATGCAGCCCAATAAACCCTAATTACAATTTCAATTACATTAGATATAAAAGAAGCTTTTACAGCAAGCTTGTACTAGTAATTCTGTAGAGAGGATATCATCTCAAAAATGCAGCCAAGGTCAGTGGCATCCCCAAACATTAATCCACTTATGCACCACATGAGTCCAAATATCTGTAGAGAACAAAAAACACAATGAAGAGGGAACCAAGGAGAAGTAGTCCTAACAACATGAAAATGGTTATCATACATAAACCTATCCACACAAGAAGTAGCAGAAGATGGAGACAACCTTCAGGAAACAGGGTGAAACCAACCCATATAATGATCCATAAGAGTAGCCAAATGAGTAACAACATGACAAGGAGCCATTTACCCCATCCAAAACACTGCATTTTCCAACTTCTCAAAAGAATCCACAACCCACCAATTTTGCCCAATAGATTCCACATCTTGCTAAGCATTGCATAATCCAAAAAAGAAACAGACAAATATGAGCCATACCTGTATACCCATCGAAGATATATAACAAAGTGGGGGTTGTCATGATAGGATTATCAGAATATCATACGAAGAGAATATCTAGTCAGATAACACCTCTGAATGATGAAAAATGCTTCACATACAGCAAACCCGGTCAATAAAATTTCACCAACCTTATACCCGCAAAGCATAATTCTTCATACACTGAACCAATGTGTAGAACGTGAAACACAAAAATCATGACACAATTGCCCACCACTGCCTATAAGAAAACATGATTGCCATAAAAGATAGAGTACTTAAGCTGAACCACACCATCTAATGATTATCCTATAAAGCAATATAAACTAGTCCGAATAAACCGAAAAGAAACAATGCCACCAACTATCATGATGGAAGAGCTAATAACTTCCAAATCTGTCAATCATACATGGAACACAGCCTCAACCGCCAAATGGGAAAAAGGAAATCAAGACCAAACAACCCACACCACCCAAAGTACAAAAGAACTATCAAACCAATGTTGGCTGATCTCAGAGACTACCACCCTCCATCCTTAAAAGCGATTCCACTTCCAGGGATGACTATAACTAAGGTGCTGTCATAAGGCAAG
Organism: Cryptomeria japonica; assembly: GCF_030272615.1. Lineage (NCBI taxonomy): Eukaryota > Viridiplantae > Streptophyta > Pinopsida > Cupressales > Cupressaceae > Cryptomeria > Cryptomeria japonica. Next base: position 265,100,120 of record NC_081411.1, read on the forward strand.
GCAACACCCCCCTTATAGACATTCAAAGAAGTAAACACCCCATAAGATGAGGAGAATTTCCAGGGATACCACCAAAAAACCTCCCTTCAAAATGGGGAGATTCTCCCAATAAATGTCAATAATAACGGTATTATTCCAAAGTCAAACACCCTCATTAAGGGCACTTACGAAAGAACATCCACATCAAGAAGGAATTTTAAGATAGAATTTTCATACATGAGATAGGAAAGTCCGAGGGTACAGGTTCTATGTGGTCTACACCATCACTAATAACCTTATTTGCAAGAAAATCTGTGAACACATTAATTTCTCTAAAGCAATGGGAAATCGAGAAAGTGGAGAAGCGATTAAGTTGAAGAAGAATGTGCTCCAGAAGGTACTGCATATGCCAAGATACACATTTTTTGGCAGCAACCGCCTGACAGACAAGCATTGAATCCCCTTCAATAACAATATCCTTGATATTTAGAGAATGAGCCAGATCAAGACCAAATGATAGAGCCTGAAATTCATCCATGTTGTTAGTGCCATAACCAATGTATTTGCCAACTGCCATGACAATTTTTGAAGAATGGTCAAAGATAATTACCCTAATCCCAGACTTTCCCGGATTACCCTTAGAGGCCCCATCAAACTGAAGTTTGAAGGAAGGACAAGGGGGAGAGCTCCATTTAGCCATCTTTCACTTAAGATGTGAAGAAAAAGCATCTGAAATAGCCCCATGAGAAGGCAATAAATGTAGAGAGGGCCACTTCCAAGTAACCCAGTTATCCCAATGGGAAAAGGTTGTTAGTCACCCTAACTTTTTGTAAATGAAAGAAAGCACTACTTCACTAATGGAGGCTTGGATTTTCCCTATGACATCTGACAAAGAAGTAGGCTTACGGTTAAAAATTCTTGAATTCCTCTCCAGCCATAGATTCCAAATCACCAGAGATGGAGCAACTATCCACAAAGATGAATAGAACGAAGCAGGAAACAACAAGGGCCACAATTGAAATTGTGAAAGTAGAGTTGAGCAAGGGATATAAGACCACCCTAACATACCAAACAACCAATACCAACACTCAAAAGCAAAGGGACAAAGCGGAAAGAGGTGGTCCAACGATTCCATGCAATAACCACAAAAAACACATGGGAAAGTTGTCGTAATCCCAAGCCTATCCAGACGCATTCCAGTGAGGATTCTATCTTGAATTACTAACCAGGCAAAAGCCCCTGCTTTTGGAAGAGATGTAGCATGCCAGCATAGCTTAGTAGGCAGGCAGGTACAGGGGTCTGAATCAAAGAATTGTACCCCTCTTTCACCGAATAGGAGCCAGCCGCATTTTTAATCCAAACCAATGAATCCTCTTTATATTGAAAAACTATAGGTCTCTTATGAAGTTCTTCAATAAAATCTAAAACATTATTAATGTTAATAGCTAGGGGAGGGATTTCCTTCCATTTGACAATTTCAAAAGGCCCTAAAGTATCAGTGATAAAATAATCTGCAACAAAAGGTTCCCAAAGAGATGAAAGGATTTCTGGCAAAGGGGACCAATCATGGATAGATGAGAAAGCTGGGTGCCCATTCCAAACTTTATCTCAAAAATAAGCCTTTCTCCCATTATGAACAACCCAGGATAAATGAGGCAAAATCACCTCTCTACAAGAAATCAGAAAATTCCAGAATGCAGAGCCCTTCGGAAGGGAAGTTGCAGTAAAAATCCTTTCTCTTGGTGAATCCCTTAAATATTTAGCGAGCATAACGGAGGCCCATTTACAACTAGGAGTTGTGTATAATTTCCAAATCAACTTAGCCTCCAAAGCCTTATTTTGAATAGCCAAATCACAAACACCTGCCCCCCCAGCTCCTTGGGATGACAAACTTTATCCCACGCTAAAAGAGGAATCTTATTCTTTCCACCTAAATTATCATTCCAAAGGAAGGACCTGAGGCATACCTGTAAATGCTTAACAACTTGAGAGGGAGCCTGAAGGATAGACATAAGATATGTAGGTATAGAACTCAAGACTGATTTAATTAGAAGAATTTTTCCTGCCATTGTTAACCATTTATGATTCCAGGAGGAAATTCTAGAGGAGATAGAATGAACAATTTTATCCCAAAAAGAGTTCTTATCTACCCCAAGAAAGAAGGGAATACCTAAATACATACAGGGGAAAGACCCAACTTGAAAGTTCCAAAAGTGGATAAGATTATCCCTAACTAAAGTGGGGACATTGACAAAAAAGATTTTGGACTTTCCCTTATTAACCTTTTGGCCAAAAAAGGTTGTATAGTCAGAGATAACTTTCTCAATAGCTTGTGCTTCTCTCACAGTGGCCTTCCCAAACAAAAATGTATCATCAGAAAATAGGCAATGAGATTGTGAGGAAGGGAGGCCACGTATTCTAATACCTGACCAACGACCCACGACCGAAGCATTAGAAATAGCCCTGCTCAACGCTTCCGGCAGAATAACAAACAAAAAAGGGGACAAGGGATCTCCTTGCCTAATACCCTGGGAGGAGGCAAAAAAACCCTAGGGAGTCCCATTAATCAATACTGAGAAGCGGGTGGAGGATATACATGAATAAACCTACTTAACCCAACACCTTGAGAACCCAAACTGGTTCAAAACAACAAGCAAGGACTGCCAATTGACACGATCATATGCTTTAAGCATGTCCAATTTGAGGATCATTGCTGACACCTTTTGCTGAGAAATAGAATGCAGGATTTCGTGAGCAACAATGGCTCCTTCAGGGGTCTCCCGGCCAGGCACAAAACCACCCTACTCTAATGAAATAATCTGAGGAAGGAGCTTAGATAATCTAACCAAAATTTCCTTAGTAAAAATTTTGTATATTGTGGTACACAAGGCAATTGGACGAAAGTCTGAAAAAGATGTAGGATTATCTACCTTAGGGATGATCGCAATAAGAGTAGTATTTATTTCCCTTAGAATCACCCTATTTCTTCTAGACTCCTCCAAGGCTAACAACACATCTTTCCCTATAAAGTCCCAACATTTCTGGAAGAATAATGCCATAAATCCATCCTGTCCCAGCACCTTTTCCGGGTGCATGGAAAAGACTACCTCTTTCAATTCAACCAAGAAAAAAGGGGCCATCAGCATCTTATTATCTTTTTGAGAGACAAGGGGAGGGATCGAATTTACAAAACCCTCATCAACCACCATTGGCTCTGCTGAGAGAAGGGACTTAAAAAACCTAATAGCTTTAGAAGATATTTCATCTTCATCTAGCAGAGTATTCCCATTAGAATCAACAATACAAGAGATTCGACTACGAAGTCTCTTGAGCTTAGAGGAGGAATGGAAGAATTTCTTATTTCGATCACCTTCAGAGAGCCAGAGATCCCTAGATTTCTATCTCCAATAAGATTCTTCCCTAGCTAGAATCTCACTCAACTGAATGTTCAGTGATTTAAGGTCGTCGTACATTGTAGCAGACATACTAGAAGAAACAACTTTTTTGTTAAGTTGCTCAATCTCCTCCTGAATCCTAGCCTTTTCCCCAAAGACATTCTTAAAATGTTGTACGTTCCAATCCTTTATTCTTGTCTTCAAGAAGCCCAATTTTTTAACTAGCTGAAACATCCTAGATCCAGGAAAATAAAGGCCTGAATTCCACCAAGATTTTAAGGAAGGCAAAAAAGATTGGTCCCTAAACCACATTGGCTCAAACTTGAAAGGTAACTTTTTAGGAGCCCTATCCTAAAAAATATCAAACTGGATAGGAAAATGATCAGAGCCGATAAAGGGAAGGATTGAGGATACAAAATCCTATCCCGAACTAAACCAATTTTCTGAAACCATAAAACAATCCAGCCTTTCCAAAATTTGAGAAAAGTCCGTACGCATATTAGTCCATGTAAATGAACCATTAAGAGGCATGCAATCAACTAGACTCAAGGAGTGAATGAAATTGCAAAAATCTGAAATGACATGCTTATTAGGAATAATTCCTCCAACCTTTTCATTCAAACTCGTAATTGCATTGAAATCACCCCCAAAAATCAAAAAAACATTCTGCAGAGTAGCGAGAGAAATCAAAGAATTCCAAAGAATTCTTTTCTCTATAATCCCAGAAGGGCCATAAACATTAAAAAGCCAAAACCTTAAGTTTGACATTCTACTCTTAACTATTCCAAGCATCCAATTAGATGATAATGCAACTAATGAGAAGTGAACAATAGAATCCATCCAAATAATTGCCAACCCACCTGACGCCCCTAAAGAGGGAGATGAACAAAAATTCCAAACTTTCCAAGAGGAAAATAACCTATCCGCCGATTGCAAATTAAGCTTAGTTTCTTGTAACAGCACCAAATCACACTTCATTAAGTCTAATTGCGACTTAATCAAGTGTCGTTTGTTAGGGGCATTTAAGCCCATAACATTCCAGGATATTAACCTCATTGTTCCTAAGGGGAGGTCTCAGCTCCCGTCGACGCATTCAACAAGACTGGAGAAACCACCCCAACTGAAAAAACCTTATGAAGACTACATTTAGTAGCTAGAGCTCTTGTAAGAGGGGGACTAAAAGGTTTCTTTGACCTCTTCTTCTTCAAAGTTTCTAAGGAAGACAAAATAGTAGATTGGATCCCCGCATCAATTTCTAATTTTGTTTTAACATGCTTAGGCTTACGCCCCCTTTTCCCTGGAGTAGACAAGGGTGAGGAAGGAAAAATAGGAGTTTGAACCAAAGGAAGCCCTGAAGCAGCCACCACAATGGCCTTATCTCCCCCATTCTCCTCTTTGTCTGAGACCATAGGAGGTTATGGTGACACAAGTCTTGGAACCACCAATGCCTTATCCCTATCAAGGAGATCAAAAGGGTTATTGATGGGAAAAGCAGCCAAATCATTCTCCAAAACACCTAAATCCACTGAAATCGTGGAGATTACCTTGTTAGCTAAAGGGGAATCCAAAAGAGCCTTATTAGTATTGGCTAAATCCTGAACCTGAGCAATGAGAAGGTCATCCGGGATGTCCACCGAATTAACATTTTCACCCTCAGATACATGCGAAGCATGCGCTAACAAAGTCCCCTCAATTGATGAAGCTACAACACCTATAACTTTATGTGGAAAACCAGGGGCACCTGTATCAGCCCCAAACCTAATGCCCAAGTCAACCGCAGGCTCAGAGATGCCCAGATCAACCTCAATCTTAGAAGATGGAACCAAATTAGAGACATTAGGTTTGTTCAACGGAAGAGCATTAGAATGGCCAATCCTCGTGGAATGAATAGAATAATTGAAAGCCACTGCAGAATCCATAGCAATGACGGGTTTGTTCACAAGGGGAGGAGGGTTGAAAGAAGGAACAGACAATTGTATTTTTTCCCAGGTATGAGGTTCCACATTTTTAACAAACGGAGCATCAGTTTCCCCCAAACCAAAACAGATGGATTTCATCTTAGAAAACGTTGGGGAACCCATAACTACAACAGATGGACAAAAAACCACTGAATCTTTAACCAAATTTTGCCGCCATAAACCAAAGGGAGACCTAATATTACAAAATTTTGGCGGCAAAGTGTTAGGGCAAGTTAACACACAAATTTTAACAACCAGAACCCCATCCTCAAGCAATGAACAAGACATCAAGAATTTGCCCAATGTATCCCCAATTTTTGTTAATATATCAGATTCAATAAATTCAGATGGTAGGAGTGGAAGTTTAAACCACACAGGGACCTATTTTGGACCAACTCTAGAAGCTGCAAAAAACGGTTTCCAACTTTCCACAAAAATCAGGTTTTTTCCAAGCCAAAAAAATGGAGTACTAAGAGCCTTATCCCTAGCAAATGCTGAGTCAAATACAACAAGAAACAAGCTTACAGAAAGCACATGAAAAAACAAAGTACCATACCATTGAGTGTGAATTTTACGGTGAAGCTTCCAAAGGGAAATAGGATCACCCCAGACCTGAATCACAACTGCAAGACCTTGAAGATCCAGAGCTTTCTTTCCCAAAACGGCATCCGAGGCGTCAATCAACGGGATCGGAATCGGAGCAGGCTGCGAGGGTAAAACCAAACTCTGTCCATGACCCCCCAAATCCTTAACCAAGTTCGCAGAGGCATTCGTCAAATGATTCTGAGCCTTATTTTTAGAAACCCTCCAACTTTGTTTACCTTATGCCAAGCTCCCTGATGTCAAGCCCATTTTTGATCTTGCCAGAAAAACCCTCTGAAGTAAGCAAAAGAAGGGACAAACTGAAATGTCTTTTCCTCCAACGAACGAGCGGGCAAAGCCAACACATCCACCCATCTGCCTTCTTGGAAAACCCACTGTGGCACATGTCCAACTCGAGCACCAAAAGGGTCCTTCGGAGGAAGCGGATCAGACACCGCCTCATCCCCCCAACGTGGAGCCCTCTGCCTGCCATTCACATCAATCCCCAAACTTCGCGCACCCCGAAAGTTCGCCATAACACTCAATAATTTTTTTAATTCTACATAATAACTAATTGAACTAATAAAAAAATTAGATACAATATATATTAATATTCTCTCGTAGTCTGCACCTATTCGTTGCCTAAACACACAAATATATAATATATTCATATTCATTATTAGTTGGGCGTGGGTTGCATCTGGGCTTGTGCCAAAAATAAATGAATCAATATATAATATATTCATATTCATATAATGAACTGATATGCAAAATTGGGCACGGGTTGCACATGGGCTTGTGTCAGAAATAAATGAATCAATATATAAGGTATTGATATGCGAAATTGGGCGTGGGTTTCATAATAAATGAATCCACATATGATATATTGATATGCAAAATTGGGCGAGTTTCATATGGGGTTGATTCATTTATGAATGGTACCTGCATAGCTTGGGTGACTGCAACATAATAAAAACTAGATAAGACTCCTAAATAAAAAAATTGAAACCCTCAATACTTCAGCCACGCCTTGTTGTGTCGTTGCATCGGTGTCCCTTTAAATGCACTAGTTGAATCGTAGGAATGAAAAGCGTGGCAAGCTTGGATGGTTATAAACTTCGAACTGAAATTTTCTCAGATGGAGTTGCCCTCTGTTACTTTAGTCTCTGATATTCGAGTGAAAAGGAAGAGTCTTTCAGTAATACGTCCTGAAAAGAATGTAGAGAGATACTCACTATTCCTGAGCAATCTTGATCAAAAACTTGTGGGTTACGTCATAAAATTTGTTCATTTTTTTTCTGGTAATCAGGAAATAGCTTTTGATAACATAATCTATCTGCATACGGAGGCGCTCAGTGGGATTTTGGTTTATTATGACTCCATATCCGGGAGGCTCACTTTCAATTCAGAGGAATGGCGGTTTGAGATCGACTGTAATGCCGCAGGAGTTCCTTTTGCCGTTTGCACAAGTGAACTGACTTTGGAGCAGATGGGAGACGTTACATATCCAAATCCTGCCTTCACTCAGCTTTGTTTACTTCCCAGATCTACCAATCAAATACTCGAAGACGAGCCTCTCATGTCTTTTCAGGTTATTGCACTATATTGAAATTTGCTTTTAGAATATAGCTTATAGAAAGATTTGATGTCAGAATAGGAAATCATCTATGCTAAGAATGAACTTGTAATGTAACAGTGAGGGGGACTTCTATTCTTAACACGATGGATCTCTATGGCTGACTTTTAGGATAATCTCTCTAACTCCCTTCTGTCTCTCTCAGCTTAACATTTAGGATCTTTTCTACACGTTAAGTGATTCTTTTCATTCAGTAGAATATTAAAAGTGTAATAATTTAACATTGACGTAGTGCAGGCAACTCAGTTCAGATGCGGTGGCTTCGCTGTGGGAACAGTTGTAAATCACGGTCTTATGGACGGATTTGCACTGCAGGAGTTTGCAAAGAACCTCACCCACGTGGCTAGAAAAGGAAATGAGGCTTTCATCCCTGTAACTATTCGTACCTGCTTGAAAGCGCGATTTCCACTTCAGATAAAGTACCAGCATGAAGAGCTAGTGAAGCCCTCTCAACTTGGAGCTGATTCCTCGCCCTTCATGCAACGAAACATGAATCTCTTGCACAATAAGGTGGTTCTCCACAACCAATCAGAGAAGCATGTTTTTAAGCCCTTCACCTTATCAGGGAAAACGCTTGGTCTCCTCAAATTAAAGGCTAAGGAAGTGGGAGTTTCTCATTGTTCAAGTTTCATTGTAGCAGTGGCACATCTGTGGCTTGCAAGAACTGCAACAATGGCAAACATCAATGCCAACGATATTACAAGAGTTCATTATGTCGTAGACATGAGGTGAAATATAATATTAGTATTTTGCTTCGCCATTTCAAGAATCATTAGAAATGAATGCATACTTTAATTGAAGTCAATAATGGTCAGTCCTTGTTTATTGGATGGATTTGCATCAGGTCAAGGATGAGACCTCCTCTTCCGAGGGAATATGCAGGCAATGCAACAAAGGCAGCCTATGCAAAAGCAACAGCCAAAGAATTACTAGACCAACCATTTTCGGCGACTGTGAAAATGTTGGGGGAAGCGGGAAATAGATTGAGTGATGAGTACTTGAGGTCTGCAATAGACTGGCTTGAGTTACATGCTGGAGTGATGCGTATGGATAATGGGTTTGTGGTTACATCGTGGTCTCGCATGGAATATGGAGACTTGGAATTCGGAGGGGGCGTTAACTCTATATATGCAGGGCCTGTGGTGTCTGGCAGAGTGGATGTTGTGGTATTTTTCGAAATGTGGACACCGATACAGCTATTAGGTCTAATATGTAGGATTTTCTTTTCGTTGTCTTCTTGAATGGAACATCTGGATGAGCTTATGCTTGTTCTTATTAATAATGTACTATTTTAATTCAAGTAGTTTTTACATTAGTCAATAGTAACACGGAATAAAAACAAAGCAATATCTAAAAAATATTTCTAAAATATTTGATTATCTGTTTTACGATGATCTTATGTTTTCATCATTGATATATAATTTAATTGTGGATGTTTATGTATTCTTCTATATATATCCTTTTAACATATTATGTTAAAAAAATTCATGTTCATTTAATAAATCTTATAGTACAATGATAGTTTCTCTATGTATTTTCTTGAATTTATTAATATTTGTCTAAGTTGTATGACTTTTCTTAACATAATATAAAAATGGAAAATGCTTAATAAAATTAAAATTATACTTAAAACAACTTTATATTCATTTTAAAATGTAATTTCTATTATAAATTTTTTTTACTTATAAATAAAATTTTTAAAAAATTTAACATCAAATAAAATATATCACCACAATAGTCAAACATATTGAAGCATTTATTGTTTAATGATTTAATGTGTACTCCAAATGTCAAATAAATAGTCTGACTATCTCTCTCTAATTCTTTGCACATGGCTATTCTTAATGGGAATTATATATTAATTTCAATTCAGCTAAAGTAAAAATATGAAGAAATGGGTATTAAAAAAAAGTAAAAATTAAAAACATGACTTATATTTATTAATATTATTATAATATCAATTATTATTGTAAACACTTAAAATTAACCCATCACTAACATTGCTAACTATTCTTCTATATTAATTAAATAATTTTCAATTATTTAGTTAATCTAATTATGATTAAAATTCATCATTTTTTTTCATCACACACTAATTAAATTCAATTTCTTCCTTAATCACTTAATCATTTGACTTTTCTACCTTAAATTAATTAAATAATTTTATTATTTAATTAATGGCAATTTATTTACCTTAATTAAAGATTTTAATAATTTAATTAAATTCAATTTCTATTCCTCCCATAATTAATTAATTTTTAAGATTTATTTAATTATCTAATTATGTCCCCAAATTTAAATAAACTTCATAAATTTATTTAAATTAACTTCCCTTTCATTTCAAAAAAAATCAAATTTTCTCTAAATTCAAATTTCAAATTAATTTTATTTCCATTTATTTGGATGTCATTTACCCTTTTTGAAAATCTAAATGCAAATTAAATTCAATTTCAAGTTAATTCCCTTTAGCACATGCCTAAATTCTAACTATGATTGACATCCAATCAACTCTCTATTGGCCTTTTTATTTTACTAGCCAATTAACTCTCAGACACCTTTTTCTAACTAATCAATTAATTAGATGAATGGCTTGATTGGAGAGATAACCAACTTGTCAAACAAAATCTAAACTTTCGATCAAATCAAATTCTCTAGAATCTATAAATGCAGCATCAACTCCCCTTTTTCAACAACCATGATCTTTGAATTCTTGCATCATTATCTTGCATGTTTCATAGTGTGACTCTACGAGCCACCATACCATAGAAAGAAAAAGGACAATGGAATATATGCCTAAATTCAGCAGGGAGTCTTAATATTTGATTTCATTTATTATCTTGTTGTTTTTCTCGCATAATTTCATTGGTATTATGTAGGAACATTGTTAATTAAAATGGGATTTTCATGGTTTCCTTTAATCTAATTAGCATAATTTGATGATTTTTCCCCATATTTATTTTAGTGAACTCGATTGAACACTAATTTATGATTTATCTTGTGATTTTTGCATGTTTGCAAGTGACAAGTGCAGATTTCTGCAATCATTCACAAAAAATTTAATGCATTGGAAGAAATTTTGCATTCTTATTGAAAAAATTTCTCATTCGTTAGTATACCATTCTACATATGAATCACGAGAATTTTGCATTCATTAGACCAAAAAGGCAAAACAAAATGGGTATAAACACATCAATTCTACTTTACTTTTCTGGTTTTTCAGTAAGAATTTAGTTTTGAACTTTGAAAAATTAATATGAATAAGCTTTAATAATTTGGAATGGAATAAATTAAAAATCATGCCTCGTAAGATAAAAACAAAACTTCCAAGTCATTGTCGAAGAGCAGAACATAGCAAGATGAACGGGCAATTCTTACGAATTTTATGAGCAGAGCAACTAGTTAACAAGCCCCACGAATAAATCAAACTCACAAAATACCAAATGCATGGCATGGCTTACACCTAGAAATATAACATGCACCCTAGAATGATCTTAATGTTTTAATTTTTTAATTTTGTTTTCTTGGAATTTTTAATTTTTTTATTTTACAGATTTTTTGTCGGACAACATAGATTTTTGCATTTGACAAGTAATTGTTTCACATTCATCAGTGTTCTATTCCGTATTTTTCTATTGAATATTTTGCATTATTTCACATTTATCTATTTTAGTTTCACATTCAACTCTCATAAAAAAAAATTCCATCTTGATCTACAAATTTAGTTTCATTACTCCCTCTATTCCTAATGTCACATTTCTAGCATGTGGTGGCTAAAGTCTTGAGGAGAAAAACAAGCAATCAATCAAAGACCTAAGATTGTCAAAAATACTAATCCATTGAGTTTGCAAATGTAACTTAGGTGATTGTCTATGATTTCTAGAGTAGAAAACACTTCAATTGGTGTACTAAAACTAACCTTTGTTTGGATCTATTTGGGGAACTTGCCCATTTAGTTGTAGAACCCAATTGTCTTTTCTTAGAAGGCTTGCCTCCCAAATTATTATTGCAAGTTATAGGGAACAACCTAACTGGTAATTTAATCTAGTCTTGTATATTAAAAAGGGTGGGAAAAAATTCATAGCCCAACCGGTTTTAGCTTGTGTCACTCTTGTCAATCATAAGTCTATTCATATCTCGAGAATGGTTTTCTTATCGCGCATAAGGCGCTAGTGACCTTGAATTATAACTTAAAATATTTATAGTGTCCTATTTTATTTTGACTAAACATTGTGATAATATCAGTGCAAGGGCATAGCTAGTTTTACCCCCAAGATACTCACCATCAAGCTCCCTTCAAATGAGACAGAAATCCCCAACTTTGCATAAACTACGCATAGCTTTTTGGGGAGAGGATGTTTGCATCACCCTTCTAGTCTTGGAGGCTCCTACCTGTTCTCTCTCTCAAAGACGAGAGTGAATAAACCCCTTCAAGTATCTCTACACTTACATTGATGAATATTCCAAGCTATGGGTTGAGATATCATAGTGAATCCAACTCCCTTAGGCATAGGATTTGTTTGATGTGTTTTTGAATGTGTAAAGACTAGTATAAATTTGGGGCTGATTCGACCCTTTGAACATACACAATAATGTTAATTAAAATTGGGAAGTCCAATAGCCATACTATTTTATGATTTTTTACTCTTTGAATTCCTTAACCTATCTTAAACTTCCACTAAAAACTTCCTATATTTCTTAGAAAACATAGAACTCTGCATTTGTCTACCCTGCCTTTCACATTTCTCTTGACTCCATTTTGCATTCACTTAGTCCTTATTTTGTATTTTTCTAGAAGACATTTTGGATTTGTCAGTTTCTTATTCCACATCTATCCTGGTCCAAATTTGCATCAAATTGGTAGAACTAGTGCTTAGACAAACAACCCATGGTTTCACATTCGAGGTCCAAACTCCTCTAAACTTTTGCAATCAAAGTATTTTAGAGAAATTATCTCCCTATAGGTTTCATGTCCATAAAATTATTATTTTTACATTCCCATGTCATCCAAGGATTTTGTTTTGATATTAAGCTAGAGAAATTATTGAAAGATTTAGGCCTGCCATCTTTTTTAGTCAATCCTCAAAATCCCCTTCCCTTACTCTTAAGTCTACCATAAGGTATCAACATCTGTAACCAATCTCAACTTTGGATTGGGCCAAAATTATCTTTGGCATCTCTTGCCTAGTGTTTGCACCTTCATCCTTGGGTCTAGTCTACATCAACATCCTACATATTAGTAGCATTGTCATTATAGGAACCATATAGTCCTATTTAGGAGAACCACCTAGCATGAACCAAAATGGTCTTACCTCATTGAGACATCTTCCCAATCTTGCAACCAAACTTAGGTTTTAATGATGACCAAGAAGACGTTAACTCAAGCCTAAATTATAATGCTTGGAAACTAAAGAGAAGTGCACCTAAGTATATGAGAGTAAGCTTTGTATTAGAAGAAGAAGAGGAAAAATGCCAATGTGTTCAGGTTGTAGTTGAGAGAAAAATCCTTTAGCCAAGGCTTTAAAGAGTCCATATCCAACAAGAATCCCCTTGTCCTATAGAATCTCAATAGATTACCTACTATATTCTAGGAAACATCAACCAACCCACCTAGTCTCATTTTGCATCCTTAAGGTCTCATAAACATCCTCAATGTTTGCTTGCATCCTTAGTGTGTCTTAGAAGTAATTAATGTCTATTACCCAATCACAAAAGAAAAAGAGTCAAATGGATCCAAATAGTGATCCCACTTTGAATACTACTAGCACAATTAACCTATCTACATACTCATGTGGACAAACTAGAAGAGGTACAACCTTACCATTGAATACCAATAATTGATTCTCAGTAGAAACCCTTCAACATAATTTGATAATTGAAGAACTAGAGGCCTAACAACAAGATTCTCATACACTTAAACTACTCAATTATTTTTAAAACAATAACCCGAATAGATAGTTCCTCTTGTTGATCAAGAATGGAGCCAAGCTACAATTCAATTCTAATATCGTGACTATTTTCTCACCGAGGACTATTCTACACATAAATTTAGGAAAAACCTCAAGGTCATATTCTCAACAAACCCAAACTCACACTGTGTCTTCAAGTTCTACCCAAAGTTCTATGTGAAGCACACAAGAAGCTTTAACTTAAGCCACTATGGCTTGAACCCAAAATTCAAATTTTGGCACAACATCTACAATCACTTAGACAAACACAAAAACTACATCTCAAATAAGTGTTAGTAACTCATCACAAATGTCAGGCGATGCTTCCAATGCCTCAACTCAAATATTGGCCAATACTTCACAAATCCCTATTTCACATCTTGGAGAGACAATGCTTGACACCACACAAGCTTTAGTTTCTTAATTTGTGTGATGAACATTTAGCCATCATAAAACAATCAAGACCCCCACAATCTATTTGGTGCAACCCAACCCAATGATAGCACTGATTTTGCATGTTTCACCTCACCAAGGAGATCTAGCAATTCATGACTTTATAATCATTCGATCATTCAACAACAATTTGTGTATACCAAAAGCAATCCTTTCATTAATGCCAATTACAAAATATAGATACCATTGACTCAAACGGATGTCCTTGTGTAACAAGTCTAGAACCTACATGGATAAATGTCAAACCTTCAAATAAGAGACGTAATAAAGAGCTATACCATGGAAGATCTCTATTTGTATCCACTTTATCGAACAATATACATGCCACCCTTTCCTCCAAACTTGGAATCTCCTAAATTCGAGAATTATAAAGGGAAAGGTGACACAAGGGATCATATTCAATAATTTTTCACCGCTTGTATAGAGGTGGCTAGAGAAGACACATACCTTATGCATCTCTTTCGATAGATCTTAGGTGGCCAAGTGTTACAATCATTCTTTCATCTCCCACTAGGAATAAAATCATGGGGAGAACTAGTTGAGGAGTACATTGTACACTTTTATCACAATAGTGATAAACCCAATGACCTTAATGGACTTGTGCACTACTAAGAAAAAGGAAAGATAATATTTAACTTCCTTCTTAAAATATTGGTGTTCGCTTGCTGAAGAGTCCTTGCCACATACCCAACAAAGATCAAGTTAATATGTTCACAAAAAACTTGGTCCCCTAGATTAAATATCATTTGTAAATGCAATGTCTCAATTCATTACACTAGGTAGTATAGAAAGGAATCAAGTGTGAGAAAGGTCTCATTGAATGAGGGATCTTGAAAAACCCAAAGGAGAGAAATTTGACTAATAATATGAGTAACAAGAAATCAAAATTTTGGTTGAAAAATAAGAATGTTACAAATGATGGTGTAGTAGATGCCAGAGTGGTAAATGTTGGCATATGTGCAAAGTTTGATGACATGATGATATTGTATGTTGTCATTGATGTCAATATGCTAATGTATGAATCGGTATATTGAACTAAGCAAACTGGCAAGTGAACTGGTATGATGGTATGAACCTGTATATGCAAAAATTGAACCAGAATGTTGAAGTGTGAACCGGTATATGAAAATTTTGTATCGGGGTTTCATTTGATATGACTACCGGTTGGTAGTCTTAGCTTCTGGGTTTCCAGTTGATGCATTCCAAGTCTGTGTGATTCGACTGATGACATCCTATGATGCGTTAGTATTGAAATGAAGATTAGATTGTGTTGCCATGTTAGCCTTGTGCGTGTGAAGAATTTCCTTGAGGATCTTGCATGAAGAAGATTGATTCTATCTACCTTAGGAATGTGTAAAATCTTAGTAAACGGTGGAGAGTGCGTGATGGGTTATCAGCTTCCAGAAGCAGTGAAGAACGGACGATGGAGAACATCTTGAGATTTGTTCAAGATTATTTTACTCTATGTAATGTGTTTAAACGACCAGGATTGGACTGACTCTATTATTAACCTAGATGCTTAGGGTTTTAGATTTTGGCCACCGACCTAATTTTTGTCTATAAGGTCGATGATGATTTTTATTTGAAGTTGTTGGCAAATGAATGTATGTGAGGTGAATCTTTCCAGGCCAAAGGAGTAAGCAAAGATTTGCAGAGTGTGATTGCATATGTAAAGGAACTGGAGTGGATCTGCCGTTGCATTGAGTGCTGTTATCATATCAGTGTATTACCTATTGACTTCTAACCATTTCAGAAGATGGAAAATCCCTTTACCGGGTAGCTTTAATAGGCTTTTTGTAAATCCTTTAACAAGGTGACTCAAGATCATTGAGTTCTTTAAATCCTTTTACAAGGTAACCTATAACAGGGTTTTAACCTCTAACTGGGTATTTAGCCATCCCTTGACTAGGTGATCCCTAGCAGGATCGGTTCCTAACAAAACCTGTTGTAAAGTCCTTAACCGAACTAGGCTCCTAATAGAGCGGACTTCAAAAGAGTTCAAGAAAAACTTGTGGGTATTCATCCCCACTGTGCTTTTTCCCAGTTGGGTTTCCACGTGAAAAATCAGTTTGTTATGTGTGATACTTTTTCATGTGATGTTTTAATGTTTTCTGACTAAGCGGTAATGTAAGCTGATCCAATGGTCACTGTATTTCTGATTTATTACTTGCTTAAGGTTATGGGTGAAGTTGAGATGAGATATTAGGTTTTGAGAAGATCTAGATGTTACCGGTTTATGTCTTTTACAGTCATACTGTGTTTTACTGGTAGTGCCTTGATTTAGATTGGTGATATTGTTTACCAGTTAGTGTAGTCTTTGCAGTTTAAATTGTTTAAGAAGTTTTTGTGTGTATTTATTCACCCCCCCCTCTCAGTACATGTTGGGTATTTACTATTCATCATTATTCATCAGTAAATAACGCCCAACCTATTGCATCTTTGCAAGGACCCAATAAAGCACTTGTGACTAATAAGAGTCAACCTAATGATAATAACATCATCTCCCCAAACACAACTCAATCTAATAATCTACATTCACCAAGGAATGTCAACCAAAGGAAAAACTATACACCTCTCAGAGAACCCATCGAATTTGCAGTCAAGAAGTCCATCCAGATGAATGTGATAACTACACATGAGATTAAACCTTGTGAGCCTAGTTTATTTAAACTAGCTTGGTGCAATAATAATGACTTCTGCAAGTATCACCACACTAAAGGCTATAATATAGAGAATTGTTACAAGCTCAAGAACCTAATTCAATACCTTATTGATTAGGTGGATATCAATGTTAAAAATAAAAAAGAAACCTCAAACACTGATCATACCATTTTTAATAACCCTTTTTGCAATCATGAGAAAGGAAAAGTTTCCAGTTTAGATTCAAGGGATAATAAGGAAAATAATTCTCATGCCTCCTATGATTACACAATTAACCACATCAACCAATATGATGAAGCTATTGCAATCATTACAATGAATGTAATGTCCCCAATTTTAGCCTTTTGGCTAAAAGGAGTAATATGGAGAAATTAATTAAATTAATTTCTAATAAATTTATTAAAATTAATTAATTATTAAAAAGTGACTTTATATTTAATTAATTTAATTAAAAGTGACTAAAGTATACCAAATAAAATAATAATTTTAAAGTCACTTAATAAAAATAAATGAAGTGTACCTACCCTCTTCTAGAAGCATCTTAGGATGTGTTATGAAAAAGATAAATAGAAGAGGATGATTGAGGTGAAAGTAGGCTTGGAGTTTGAATTCGGTAATTGAATTGGTTTTGTAGAACCAAGTGGTGTCTGAAGACTAGAATCTTTGGGAATGGAAACTCCCATAGATTGCATAAAATAGGGAGTGGAAGACATCTTGAGGGGTTTCTAAAGGAGTGAGAAGTACTTCAGCTTCTCAATTGGTGCTTCAAAAGTTTTATATCAAACTTCATTTGCTTCAAACTTTTAGAATTTTCAGATTTGGCGAAGGTTGATAGTGGGGGCTTATTCTTAAACCAAGATGACACTGATACTCCTATTTGATGATTTGGAGATTGATTAGAGGCAAATCAAGATATATTGGATTATTGTTGTCAGAGGTTTAAGACCTCTTAGTACCCTTGTTTCCACTCATATCTCACCACCCTTGCATCGATTTCACATTTTGTTGATTACTTATTGGAAGCATGACTGAGGCAATACCTTTGGGTGCATTTGTCTATGAAAATAGTGCACACATATTTAATTTGAAGAGGTTGAACCACACCAGGTCCATCCCTTCTTGGACCCATCATTTTACACATTGATACTTCATATTACCCAAGGATCATTGGAGAAGGTTAACTGTTGTCACAAAAAATAAATTCGATCAGGTTTTAGGCATCATTGGAGACATTCATCAATAGCAACAGTGGTAGATCTGAATTATATCTACACGGTGATCAATTCATGTGGCATATTTCATTTTCAAAGAGCTTAAGTGACTACCTATTTGGCTTCCCACCCCATTGCAGATTGTACAGGTTCATTATTGGCCATTATATGTTGCATTTTTGAGGTTAGAATGATAATTTTGGTCCATGTATTTAGACTAGATCTGAATATGTGTGTGTTTCAGAATAATATCCAATTATAATAAGCTCATGTAATGAAGCATTTGTCTCATGAAATAATAGTCTGAAAGTTATCTTACCTAATATCAATATTAGTAGATGGTGTGCCAACTATTTGTAGTAATATATATATGTTGTTCCATTGTTTCATGATCTCTTTATCTCTTATATGTTCATACATATGAAAATTAGTATTAATCAATCATTCCTTAGTAGTCACATTGTTTTAGAACAACCCTCTTATTGTTAAAAACAAGTATCTTTCGATGTTCCTTGAATTATAAAGTGTTTGATCAGTTGTATGCCAAGTGTTTGATGAAATACTATAAGGATAAAAACTGAAAAATTTCAATCAGAATTGGAGGGTGTTCTTATAGTGGTATCAGAGCGGTTTCCTGCCATCCTATTGGGGATTGAATTGCATCAATTGAGTGACTAGCACACATAAGTTTTCATTCATAAGATACTACAATATTGTAGGGAAATCCATGAAAGAAATTGAACAAGATGCCATCAAGATGAGGGAAAAATATGAACAGGAAGCTCCTCAACTCCTTGAAGTCTATCAGACAATGCTGGACGCTTTCAAAGAAAGATACTGTCTACATGACTATCTGAACTTCTTTGTCACTTGCAAGACTAAAGATATTGGGCTAGTAAACTATATTAGGAGGGTGTATAAGGAGGAAATTTTTTCTAAAGGAACACATTTCAGTCATGGGAACAAGGTGAGCAGGTATGGTAGAACTACTAAATCAAATTATGAGGATTGTTTTACATCTCAGCTCAATGATCAGGTTACAGGAACCCTCATAATGAGAAACAATGAAATCAAAAGACAAGGTCTATGCTTCTCTTGGAAAGGTTTTTGGGAACCTAATCACCAATGTACAGATAATAAGTTTAGGGAGACTTATTTACATGTTGATTCACTTAATCATGATGTAGTAAATGAAAAACATGTTGTGGAAGAAGCTTTGAATGTTGGCACGCAACATATGAGTGTCCAAAATGAAAAATGCAAGGAGAATATGAGCCACATCAGTTCTGATTTTCATGACAACAGTAAGGTTCCTTTACATCAGCATGAGACAATAATTTCTACACATGAGATTGATGGTTATATAATGTTGTCAAATGAAGATACTCAAGAATTGGGTGTTAAAGATGAGTTTGGTGAATTGAACTCAAATCATGACAATTCTAATTTTCTTTATCAGACTTGGGTAGATGTTGACCCTCTTCTTAGTGGAGTAGCCACTAGTGTTTTGACTACAATTGATGGAGGAGACACTTTGCAATGGCATAATATCATCAAATATTTCTTTGAGGACAAAAGCATTATATTCCATACTTCTCACGAAGTTGCAGACCTTACACATGGAAGAATTGGTGAAGATGAATCTACAAGAAAAGAGGATGAAGCTTTCATTGAAGAGGCACTTGAAAAGGGCGAATATGGTACACAATGGTATGATGACTATTCTGATTTTTATAATAGCAGTCATACTTTATTCCAGCATGAGCTAACCACATTGTCATATGGAGATTTCAAATGCAAAGACAAACAAGTTGAAATTAGTCCTTATTTTCTATGCATTAACCGCAATAGTATGTCTTCACTTTCTCATGATATGGAAACTTTTAATTATGGAAAAAGAAGTACTATGGTTAGTACACATGATGCAAGTAGTGGACATAAAGATTATGAAGATGCATCTCATTTTGGGATAAGTTTCAGGAACTTTAGAGCAACTGATATGGAGCAGTCCCAAAATTTCATTGATGGATTGCTACAAAGGGCAAAGCAAGCCAAGATGTTGGCACAACAAACCAAGCTCCATCTTCAACAAATTCATGATAGACAAACTTTGACTAATTTTCAAAGTGATGATGATTTTTATGATGAGACTTATAGTGAATCAGCTATTGAAGAGTTTTATCCCTCTTTGGACTCATATGAGATGGTTGCTATCTACTTGTTGATTGGTGATTTAATTTTCCTTGATTCTGCATGGGTTAGTGGCTGTCATGTTTTGTTGTAGAAAGCACTTTCAGATTTGGCATGGTCCACATCAGCTATTTAGTGGCACGAAGGTGTGTGGGGACATACCTATTGGATGGAGAGTGAGTGTGAGATGGATTCCTTCGGTTTACAATGCTTTCCTAGATTGGTGATTTATGGTTATTCGAGGAGTCATTTCATCCTCATCACATATGGTACGATTGATGGATTGGTTTGGGATTCGAGTATTGTCAGGGATGAGGCTTGCACTCCTATGGTACAAGATGAGGTGTTTGAAATGATTCAGCAGATACAGTTGGTGTTACATGAGTTTTGGCATGTTGATAAGGAAATTACACAGTTTTTCATTTGGGATCCAAGTGGTGATATTTTTCAGAGCGTTTGGTTGAGAAGAAGAGATTACCTGGAGTCAAGCAATTTTAGGAGGGGCGGATTGTAATGTCTACAATTTTAGCCATGTGGCTAAAATGACTAATACAGAGAAATTAATTAAATTAATTTCTTAAAAAGTCATTAAAATAAATTAATTATTAAAACGTGACTTTATATTTAATTAATTTAATTTAAAAGTCACTAAAGTATAAAAAATAAAATAATAATTTTAAAGTCACTTAATAAAATAAATAAAGTGTACGTACCCTCTTCTAGAAGCCTCTCATCATGTGTTATGGAAGTGATAAATAGAAGACGATGATTGAGGTGAAAGCAGGCTTGGAGATTGAATTCGATAATTGATTTAGTTTTGTAGAACCAAGTGGTGTCTATAGACTAATATCTTTGGGAAGGGAAACTACCATAGATTGTATAATTGGGGGAGTGGAAGACCACCTAAGGGGTTGCTAAAGGAGTGAGAAGTACTTCAACTTCTCAATTGGTGCTTAAAGAGTTTTATATCAGACCTCATTTGCTTCAAAGTTTCAAAATTTTTAGATTTGCGGAAGGTTGATAATGGGGGCTTATTCTTAAACCAAGAGAACAGTGATAGTCCTATTTCATGATTTGGAGATTGATTGGAGGCACATCAGGATATATTGGCATGTTGTTCTCAGAGGTTGTAGACCTCTTGGTACCCTTGTTTCCACTCATATCTCACCACCCTTGCATAGATTCCACATTTTGTTGATTGCTGATTGGAAGTATGACTGAGGCGATACCTTTGGGTGCATTTGTTGGTGAAAAGAGTACACATATATTTAATTTGAAGAGGTCGAACAACACCAATTCAGCCCCTTCTTAGACCCACAATTTTATGCATTGACACTTCATAATACCCAAGGATCATTGGAGAAGGTTAGGCATTGTCACAAGAAAGAAATCCGATCAGGTTTTAGGCATCATTGGAGACTTTCATCAACAACAACAGTGAGAGATCTGAAGTTTATCTACAATAGTCATGGTGATCGCCTCATGTAGAAAATTTCATTGTCAAAGAGCTTAAGTGATTACTTATTTCACTTCCTACCCCATTACAAATTGTATAGGTTCATTATTGCCCATTCTATGTTGCATTTTTTAGGTTAGAATGATAATTTCAATCCATGTCTTCAAACTAGATCTGAATATGTGTGTGTTTCAGAATAATGTCCAATTGTAATCAGCTCATGTAATGAATCATTTGTCTCATGAAATAACAGTCTAAAGGTTATCTTGCCTAATATCAATATTAGAAGATGGTGTGCCAACTATTTGTAGTAATATATATATCTGGTGTTCCATCATTTCACGATCTCTTTATCTCTCATATGTTCATACATATGAAAGGTAGTATTAATCAGTAATTCCTTAGTAGTCACATTGTGTTAGAACAACCCTCTTATTGTTAAAAACAAGTATCTTTTGTTGTTCCTTGAAGTCTAAATTTTTTGATCAGTTGTATGCCAAGTGTTTAATGAAATACTATAGGGATATTAACTAAAAATTTCAATCAAAATTGGAGGGGGTTCTTACAGTGGTATCAAAGTGGTTTCTTGCCATCTCGTTGGGGATTGAATTGCATCATTTGAGTGACCAACACACATAGTTTTCAGCCATGAGTTACTACAGTATTGTAGGGAAATCCAGGGAAGAGATTGAACAAGATACCATCAAGATGAGAGAAAAATATGAACAAGAAGCTCCTTGACTCCTTGAAGTCTATTAGACAATGCAAGATTCTTTCAAAGCACAATACTCTTTGCATGATTATCTGTACTTGTTTGTCACTTGCAGGACTAAAGATATTGAGCTCGTAAACTATATAAGGAGGGTGTATAAGGAGGAAATTTCTTCTAAAGGAATACAATTCAGTCATGGGAACAAGGTGAGCAAGTATGGTAGAACTAGTATATCAAATTATGAGGATGATTTTACATTTAAGCTCAATGATTAGGTTACAGGAACCCCCATAATGAGCAAGAATGAAATGAGAAGACAAGGTCTATACATCTCTTGCAAAGGTTTTTGGGAACCTAATCACCAATGTGCAGATAATAAGATTAGGGAGACTTATACACATGTTGATTCACTTAATCATGATATAGTAAATGACCAAAATGTTGTGGAAGAAGCTTTGAATGTTGGCACACAAGATATGAGTGTCAAACATGAAGAATGTATGGAGAATATAAGCCACATCAGTTCTAATTTTCATGACAGCAGTAAGGTTCCTTTATATCAACATGAGACAATAATTTCTACACATGAGATTGATGATTCTATAATGTTGTTAAATGAAGATACTCAAGAATTGGGTGTTAAAGATGAGTTTGGTGAAATGAACTCAAATCATGAGAATTCTGCTTTTCTTTATCAAACTCAGGTAGATGTTGACCCTCTTCTGAGTGGAGCAGCCACTAGTGTTTTGACTACAATTGATGGAGGAGACACTTTGCAATGGCATGATATCATCATGGATTTTTTTAAGGACAACAAAATTATATTCTATACTTCTCACGAAGTTATAGACCTTACACAGGGAAGAATTGGTTAAGATGAGTCTACGAGAAAAGAGGATGAAGCTTGCATTGAAGAGGTGCTTGAAAAGGGCGAATACAGTGCACAATGGTATGATGGCTATTCTGATTTTTATAATAGTAGTCATACTTTATTCCAGCATGAGCTAAACACATTGTCATATGGAGATTTTGAAGGCAAGGACAAACAAGTTGAATTCATTCCTTATTTTCTATGCATTAACCACAACAGTGTGTCTTCACTTTCTCATGACATGGCAACTTTTAATTATGGAAAAATAAGTACTATGGTTAGTACACATGATGCAAGTAGAGGACATAAATATTTTGAATATGCATCTCATTTTGGGATAAGTTTTAGTCACTTTAGAGCAGTTGATATGGAGGAGTCCCAAAAGTTGATTGATGGATAGCTAGAAATGGCAAAGCAAGCCAAGATATCGGTGCAACAAACCAAGCTCCATCTTCAACACATTCATGATAGAAAAAATTTGACTAATTTTCAAAGTGATGATGATTTTTATGATGATACTTATAGTGAATCAGCTACTAAAGAGTTGTGTCCCTCTTTGGACTCATATGCAATGGTAGCTATCTACTTGTTGATTGGTGATTTTATTTTCCTTGATTCTGCATGGGTTAGCGGCTGTCATGTTTTTTTGTACAAAGCACTTTCAGATTTGGCATGGTCCACATCAGCTATTCAGTGGCACGAAGGTGTGTGGAGACATTCCTATTGGATGGAGAGTGAGTGTGAGATGGATTCCTTCGGTTTACAATGCTTTCCTGGATTGGTGATTCATGGTGGTTCGAGGAGTCATTTCATCCTCATCACATATGGTACGATTGATGGATTGGTTTGGGATCCAAGTATTGTCAGGGATGAGGCTTACACTCCTATGGTACAAGATGAGGTGTTCAAAATGATTCAGCAGATACAGTTGGTGTTACATGAGTTTTGGCATGTTGACAGGGAAATTACACAATTTTTGATTTGGGATCCAAGTGGTGATATTTTTAGAAGTGTTTGGTTGAGTAGTGGAAATTGCTTGGGGTTGAGCAATTTCAGGAGGGGTGGATTGTAATGTCCCCAATTTTAGCCTTTTGGCTAAAATGAGTAATAAGGAGAAATTAATTAAATTAATTTCTTATAAAGTCATTAAAATAAATTAATTGTTAAAAAGTGAAATTATATTTAATTAATTTAATTAAAAGTGACTAAAGTATAAAAAATAAAATAATAAATTTAAGGTCACTTAATAAAATAAATAAAGAGTACCTACCCTCTTCTATAAGCCTCTAATGATGTGTTATGGAAAAGATAAATAGAAGATGATGATTGAGGTGAAAAAAGACTTGGAGTTTGAGTTCAATAATTGAATTGGTTTTGTACAACCAAGTGGTGTCTACAAACTAGAATCTTTGGGAAGGGAAACTCCCATAGATTGCATAACTGAAGGAGTGGAAGACCTCTTGAGGGGTTGCTAAAGGAGTGAAAATTACTTCAGCTTCTCAATTGGTGCCTAAAGAGTTTTATATCAGGCCTCATTTGCTTCAGACTTTCAGAATTTTCAGATTTGCGGAAGGTTGATAATGGGGGCATATTCTTAAGCCAAGAGGACCTCTATACTCCTATTTGATGATTTGGAGATGTATTGGAGGCAGATCAAGATATATTGGCGTGTTGTTGTCAAAGGTTTCAAACCTCTTGGTACCCTTATTTCCACTCATATCTCACCACCCTTGCATCGATTCCACATTTTGATGATTGTTGATTGGAAGTATGACTGAGGTGATACCTATGGGTGCATTTGTTGATGAAAAGAGTGTACATTATTTAATTTGAAGAGGTCAAACTAGACCAAGTCCACCCCTTCTTGGACCCATGATTTTATGCTTTGACACTTCATATTACCCAAGGATCATTGGAGAAGGTTAGGCACTGTCACAAGAAATAAATCCGATCAAGTTTTAGGCATCATTGGAGACATTCATCAATAGCAACAGTGGCAGATCTGAAGTTTATCTATAATAGTCATTGTGATGGCTTCATGTGGCATATTTCATTGTCAAAGAGCTTAAGTGACTACCTATTTTTCTTCCCACCCCATTGTAGATTGTAAATGTTCATTATTGCCCATTCTATGTTACATTTTTGAGGTTAGAATGATAATTTCAGTCCATGTCTTCAGACTAGATCTAAATATGTGTGTGTTTTAGAATAATGTCCAATTATAATCATCTTGTGTAATGAAGCATTTGTCTCATGAAATAATAGTCTGAAGGTTATCATAGATAATATTAATATTAGTAGATGGTGTGCCAACTGTTTGTAGTAATGTATATTTGTTGTTTCATTGTTTCATCATCTCTTTATCTCTTATATGTTCATACATCTGCAAGGTAGTATTAATTAATCATTCCTTAGTAGTCACATTGTGTTAGAACAAGCCTCTTATTGTTATAAACAAGTATCTTTTGATGTTCCTTGAAGTCTAAAGTGTTTGATCAGTTGTATGCCAAGTGTTTGACGAAATACTATAGGGATAAAAACTGAAAATTTCAATCAGAATTGGAGGGGGTTCTTACAGTGAAGGCCAAGAATCCTAATTGTATAGTAATTACCCAGTGTTCTAAAGCCACTCTCAAAGGAATGCCATCTAATCCTTCTCTAGTCATAACCTACAATGTGATTGATCAGCTAAAGAACATTCCTACACAAATATCTATTTTTGAGTTATTCTGCATATCCCCAACTCACAAAGCAATCTTGGATAAAGCCCTATGCTAATTAGTTGTACCTCATGATATTGATGAGAATGCCTTTCAATCCATCGTGGGAATCTTAGTTTGCACCCCTCATGTTGCCTTCACATAGCAAGATATTCTTGCACATAAGTCATTGCATAATGATCCTTTTCGCCTAGAAGAGGTCATTCATAAGCATAAGACTTGAAGGGTACTAATAGATGGTGAAGCTAGTCACAATATGTACACACTAAACTTGGTTAAAGCCTTCGAGTACTCTAAGCTCAGCATCGATCCTGGAAAGAAAATCAACATTGAGGCTTATGATTTTGATGAATGCTCGTCTAAAGGATTGATCACATTATCGGTAGAAGGTTGGGCCTGTGATAACATACACCACATTTCAAGTCCTAGATCACAATTTAGGTTATGGTATGCTCTTGTGTAGCCCATGGATACATGTGATGCAAGAAGTGGCATCTACTTTTCACTAGTTTCTCAAGTTTCTATACAATGGCATTGAGATCACCATACAAGGGGATCCAAGTCCATTTCAACACTGCAACAACTTAAGGTCTAGTATAGATAACTAGGTTCTGATAAATAATGTAGCTCCTCTCATCTCCCAACTCAAATATTTATCAATAGCACACACATCAATGCCTTCCACATGAAATTCTAATACAAAACTTCAAATCAAGGATAAAGGATATTGGGAATACTTTTATTCAAAGGAGTTTTGCATAGGGAATCTACCCTTTTCACTAAAATCTTTTGGTGGACCACTACCAATTCATGAAAACCAATGCAAAGGGAAAGCCATGGTTCAATACTCACCTTCTTCGTCCTTCACCAAATGGGGAGAATAAAATGAAGAATCATTAGAGTAAGATACATGTAATTGGCTATACAGGGATGAAGAAGGTAACCCCTCTATCTATACTCCCTTAGATCAGTATGGAAAGTTTTTCACAATCCTACAAAAACATGGCTATAATGTCACTATAGGTTTGGTAGCACAACACCAAGAAGTTATGGGGTCGATACTGCTAATTAAAAATCCAATAAATCAAGGCCTAGGATATGGAAGGATAGAACAGAGGTCCACAAGCTGAGATAATACACCACCAATACTCAACATGCCCTCAACTAATTTGCCTCCTTCAAAATAAGTAAGTACAACACCTAAGAAAGAACCCACAGACCAAAGCAACCTATCATTGGTGATATACCGCAGCCCCTCTCCCTTACAATCATCAAAAGAAACAAGTGTGGCCCTAGCAATACAAGTCACCTGAGGAACAAGAATGTTAGTTACATTACTACTTAAGTACCCATCATTGAATAAAAGAGAATAACATCACGAAGCAACATACTGTTGGTAGTAAACACCATTGAGACTCCATTTCGCTCTATTGAATAAGCATGTGAACCTTTCGAAAAAGGATCTAATGTGAGGACATATTGAGACTGAGACCGATTCCCATGATTATAAATAGTTATTCCTTCATAGTAGTAGCATCTATGCTATAAACCGGTCTTATGATCATCAACTACCTATTGATGATGGTATTATTTATGAAGATAAGGAGATTGACCCCAACTCATGGAGATACTATTTTGACACGTGCTTTCACTCTAATAGTGACATCTTATTCTGATGGACATAGAGGTATTTGTGGGAATATGAAAAATGCTCAATTGAAAATATGTATATTGAGATTGGCAGAGTGGAAGAAACAGTTTTAAATATTTCAACTTTAGGTAGGGCTAATGGGAAATGGGAGTAACGACGAGGGAACAATGAACAAGATGAGCTGGCAGGGGCTACATGAGCCACCAGCCAGGGTACGTTTCTGATAAACACGCCCTTATGAATGGAATTAGTCTGATGAAACAGAAATGGAACTTAGAGGTGGACCAACGTAGAACAACACACACTATGTCAAAGCTTAGGGCAGGTCCCCATGCGACTGCTTAGCTTATTTTAGCTAGCATTCACTGCTCAACATTTTAAGGAGCATTTTGTGGAGCTAGTGGCCCCATGAAATATTATTTTTTCTACTTATTTTTAAGCAGTCAGTTTAAAATTATTATTTTTAATTATATAATTTCTTTTTAAATTATTGTTTATTTATAACTATGCTAGTTTCTAAAGATAATGAATTGCATCTCTGTCTTTTTGCATTAACAATATTATGATAGCTATTATATTTGTTGCAATGTTGTGGCAGAAATTGGGTACTAATCTTATGGTTTCATGGAGGTTTTAAATATTCAGCAAGCAATATTTTTTTAAAAATAAAAATACACCTAGAAATTGTCACTTCGTCATCACAAAAGAAAATTTTGTTTCTCATAGTTTTTATAGTAGCTTCTATCACTGGACTTTTGCTTTAGCAACAAATGTATTGAACTTATGAAAAATAGAAAATGGTAATGGCATCAAATTATTTTTTAAAAGCAAAATCAATCTACAATTTTTGGGTTGCAATTTGTTGTAGCAGTTATAATATGCAAATGATTCATACCTTATCAAATTTATCAAAATTTAGCAGATAGATACGCTTACTGGAATCACAGTTTTTTAATTTTGTTTAGCTTTCATTTTACTATAGGGATGAATAAATTTAAACCTCCATTATACATGTTCAATTCATTTTTGTATGAAATAGATGGCAATTAAAATGGCATAGTAGATATACTGGCACTAATTATATATTTGTATCTTAAATAAAATTAAATACTTGAATTTCAACTGGAAGCACCCTACTCTTGAAACAATATGCTACAGTTAATAACTCAATAAATTGGTTGTACTGATACTTCAAAGATTAGGTAAACTAAACACCTAGAAGAAGAATGTAGGAAGCTACAAATTCTTTAGGAGCATTAGGAGATCTCATTATTTTATGGAAACCCATAGAAGGTAAAAATTACTATTGTAGAAAAAGAGCTTAATCCATCCAGTTTGATTGCAGTAGAGAATATAAAAAAATTAAACAATTTGCCATATGTCACAAGAAGAATGATAGCAACAGAGAGTACAAGAAAAATAAAAAATTTACCATATGTCACAAGAAGACAATAATGCAAAAGTAATCATTAACAAATTTTAATTAGTCTTCAGTTGTTGTGCACAACATTTTTATTACATTGGGCAATAAGATTTGAAAGAGGCTTGATCAGAATTCAGCCTTTAATTGTTTGGATGAGCATTATAATCATTGCCATTAACGAATTTCATTAAGGCCATTTAGGCTAACCCTACAATAGAATCCCTTGGTATTGCTTCATTGTTTGGTATATTATTCTCATGTTCATCCAAGTAACTAGGCTCATTGTCATCTTCTTCATATATCAAAATAATATTATGAAAAATACAACACACAAAAATAGTTTTTGGTAGCATTTGTAATTTTGGATCACACATTTTTTAATTCAAAATTTGCCAAACACCTTTTAGCTTTCCAAATGCATGTTCAACAACAATGCGAGTTGAAGATAGTTTAAAGTTGAATGATTTTTTATCATCTGTTGTAGCTCCACTGAAAGGTGTGATTAACCATGGTAGCAATGGATATCCCCCATCACCAACAATGTATTCTCTTATACTTGATGATCCAATAGAACCTGACATTCCATTTAGCCTCTCTCCACCTTCACATAACCTGTAGAAGGCAAAATTTCTTAGGAGCCTAGAATCATTGATAGATTTAGGCCAACCTGTAAAAACATCTATGAAACACATATTACTATCAACAATGTCTTGTAATGACATACTATAGTTGTGATCATGATCATACCAATTAGATGAACATTCATTAGTTGGAAGCTCAAAATCAATATGAGTTACATCTATAGCCCCACAACAATTTGGAAAGCCTTATTTTTGGTGAAATCCTTGCTATACAAGTTCAAGTGTTGAACGGTCACTTGGCCCTTGTATATAGTTTTGAAAATTAACATGCATAGCATTAATGAACTTTGTCACAATTCTTGCAGCTGTTGACTTTCCACACCCAAAAAGTTCACTAATGTTAATCATAGACATTCTAGATGATAGTCTTAAAAGAGCAATAGAAACTTTTTTTTCACCTGGAAGCACCCTACTCTTGATAGATGTTGCTAAGGATAGAGGTATATCACCTTGCTTAAGATCTTTAGATAATGACTCACACAAAATCTAAACAATGCATATGGTAGCCTAAAGATGCTTCAAAATCATTTATCATCAAAATTAACTTCAAAAATATAACGGTTCCACCAATGCAGTGAGTGTTGGTTGACATACCACTCACCACTAATTTTCCCTTCCCATTGAGAATTTGAAAAATCTGAATTGAGTAAATTTTGTTGTTCAGGACATATTGCATAAAGCTTTAAATCTACTTCATCTTCCACCTCATCATCTATACATTGAGAAGATTGAGATGATTCTTTCTTATATTTCTTTAATATGTTTGTTGAATCCTCAACATCACACCAAACTTACAAGGTTATTTGTTGTATCACTGTAAGGCATTCTAACAAGACTCTTTTTCTGTTGTTTGAATCCATCACCTATGCTGTAAAATTAGAACTAATCAATAAAAAATTGTACTAAAAAAGAAAGCAATATCTATTCTCTAAATATACATTATAAATATTATAATTATAAATACAATGATACCATTTACGATAAAAATATGTACCAAGACATACAAGAATCGGTACAAAAAGATGCAAGTATTAAATATAGATAAGTGTTATTACAGTGAAAAAGGTATACTTTATTCATAAGCAACTGTATTCATCTTATTTATTTTGTTTTCTGTTGTTTGAATCCATCACCTATGCTGCAAAATTATAAGTAATTGATACAAAATTGTACTAAAAAAGAAAGTAAGATCTATGCTCTAAATATACATTATAAATATTGTAATTGTAAATACAATGATAGCATTTAAGATAACAATATGTACCAAGACATACAAGAAAAATACAAGAATCACTACAAAACGATGCAAGTATTATATGGATAAGTGTTATTATAGTGAAAAAGATAAACTTTATTCATAAGAAACTCTATACATCTTATTTATTTTGTTTTGTAGATGTATACTACTACCAAATGCAAAATCAATCTTCTTTTGTATATGATTGATTGATTTTTAACATTGTTTGACCAATATTATTTAGTGCTGAAACCATGCTCATTTGGACATTAATTTTCTGCTCTTCAAGTTTCAATAACTTTTCCTCAATCAAATCATCCTTATTCATGTGTTGTGCATGGCGCTTCATGTGCCCCTCTTCAACCATTTGTAGAGTAGAAATCAACAACTTATTGTTATCAACAATAACATCATTCATGCCGGTTACATTTGATATTGATTTTCATTTTTTCCCTGTACATTGTTTGTCCTTTTCACTGCCATTTTTAGACTGCTCATAGCTTCCCATATTTTGTGTTTCAAGTTCATCCAATGGATCATCTTCATTTGGAAGATTGTTGTCATGAAATGCAAAACTTGTATTAGAGGAGTCAATGGTGATATTTCCTAGATTGATGGATTGATCTCTACAAAATGTGCCCTCCATTGCATCATAAAGTTCAGCAACAAACTTTGTAGGAAGTATTTTTCCAATCCTTTCCCGACTTGTCATATTCGAGTAACTGTCATGCCCAAATGGAATATTGTGTTCATAGTCTCTAATTCTTTTGTAATTAGGCTGAATATGCTCCCAATGATCTCGACATTGGTTTGTTGTGCGAGGAACACCATGAGAAGAGTAATATTCTTGAATAATTTTCCACTTTTCAGTGGAACTTAATGCTTTTCTTGTTGCACTACCAGATGATTGTGTTTCTCTCTCAATTCTTTTAGCTTCAATCAAAACCATCATGTTTGCAATGCTCCAACGTACTCTACTTTTTGTTTGAGGAGTTGTTTGAAGAGGTTCATTACACTGGTTTTTTGTAACTTCAACTTCATTGGTTGGAATTTCCTTTTCAATAATCACTTCATTAGTGACCCCTTCTTCAATCTTAACTTGTGTACTAGGAACAAACTCTAGGAAATAGTCATCATTTGAGGATATCAAATTTTCACCCATGCTATCTTGTGAAAGCATTGAAGTGAAATTTATGAAACCGTGTTGATGAATGGGACGATATGTAGATTTATCCATGAAAAGTAATTGATGGCACCTACATTAAAAAAACTAAGTTTTTGAGAAACAAAGATGGTAGTCCTATAAAATTATTATCATTAATTCTAAAAACCCCAACAAGGAATAAAATTATCATTATTTAACATGTTTATTGAATTATTTTATATCTTTATTCTTTGTTTCTTCCAAAAATTTGTCTTAATTTGATATAGGATCCAAATAAAAGCCTTGAACAAAAATATCTAATAGCACATCATTGTTCCAAAAATCTATCTAAATGCATATTGTTTTGAGTTGTGAAACAATAATCAAACGTCAACAACAAACTAAAACGAAAATCAAAGGTTGATAACAATTTCAAGTGGCTAGAAAAATATGAATCAAATTATCATACGTTGACATAATCTGTCAAATACATGACAAGAACAAATCTAACCAGTTTCAATGAATGTGATTTTTGATTTATTAATTAATAGCAATGAAACTCTAGAACAACAATTAATATCAAGTATGCTTGTTGATTTGTGAATGGACAACAAGTATGAGACCTTAGAACAACAATGAAATCAAGTAGTGCTTGCTAACTTGTGAATGAACAATAATATATTTTAAGACAATAATTACAATAAGATCTGACACAATAATTACAGTTAGATCTAAAACAATAATTACACTTAGATAACATGATTAAAATTGGTAATATACTGAAATTCCACAAAATTTCTGCAAAATAAAAAATTGAAAATCATTCATAAATATTGAATCATGGAGATCCAATGGAAAGGTAGATGATAATAGTATATTTATGACAGCTAGAAACACTATTATAGTTGCTGATATACTAAAATTCCACAAAATTTGTGCAAAATAAATAATCTAAAATTGCTCAAAAATATTGAATTGTGTAGATCTAATGGAAAGGTTGATCCTTTGACTTAAAAAAACCAAATTGTTGATAGTATAGCAGCAGGTACAATGGCAAGACCTTGAGTAAATTATAATACTTGTGCACAGGGTTAAGATTCAACATGGTCACAAGATAAAAAAATCCAGATAAATTGAAAACAATTTGGGCTTTTATAAGATGGTCTAATATGCTAAATTTGTGCCAGTCTTGACAACTAAAATATTAAAAAATGCATGAAAATTTGTCATGTGTAGTATTGTCTATGGTGGATTGTTTCATTTGAATTAAGTATATTTCAAATGTATATCTGTTAAGAAATGCTGAAAAAAAATCTTGATTTTTTTGACAGTCGGGGATGGAAAACATAGTACAAATAGTTTGAAGTCAAACATTTGAAAGAAACAAACCAGACATGCTTGACTTTGTTTCCATGTGTATGAATGGTTTCTCACTGTGACTATACAATATTTTTGATCAAACACTATAAAAAAATAAAATTTCAAAGTAATCTAACAATTTATATCATTGAGAAAACAAAATACTACACAAAATTTGGTTTTTCAGACTTTGGAAAAAATAAAAGCTATGAATCTCCAAATATATCAAATCACAAACATACCTTCAATTTCCAAGAAGTATGCAGTCTCTGCAGCACATGGTGATGTGAATAGTAAATTATTTTAATTTATAATGATATATGCACAAAAATTTTGGAGGGAAAAAAATGGAGGCAAATGTAAAAAAAGAGGGAAAAAATTCTATGCAGCCATTTGGAATTTTTTTTAATATGCAGTTGCTGCTTGATTTCAGCCCCTCCTTTTTTTTTCAGCCTATTTTCAATAATTAAACAGCTGCTGCTCCTGAAAAATAGGAAAAGATTCCATATTATCCTTTCCCATTAATTAAAACATTATATGGAGACACTTTCACTGCTTATAATTAAGCAGAAAATAGACTTAAGCAGCCACATGAGGTTAGTGTCAACCCCGAAAACAGATTCTTATAGTCATATCCATATCCCCGTTTCTTTACGCACATATCGGCCAGAGCATTCGCTGACATCAATTCTCTATAGATTATGCTTTGATTTTGATGAATGTCCGTATCACATTCCAAAGCTACCATATCTGGCTCAAACAGGAGGGTGTTGGAGAGTTTTGGAGTTCGATTTTACACCTGCGTATTGCATTTCTATAACAGTTTTAAAATACTCGCTAACTAACTGATTTTGTACATAACCAGGCATCATGGCATGCCGTCCACATTTTGCTTTAAAGTTGTTAAAGTATTTACAATGAAATCCATTTTGTGCATAACCGCAGGCATTATATTCCATGAGATGACATATCTTTGAGGCATTTTATCAAACAATCCTGCTGCGCTGTTTATGATTCCACAATTTGCACTCACATTCACCGGAGCATTCACATTCACCGGAGCATCTCCAAATATAATATCTGATAAATATATTTCCATCATTATATATGGTTCGACGGATGTCCATACAGCTGTTTCGGATCTCTTCACGTTTGCATGCGTACTGCAATCAATTTATTTCATTTCTTGAGTTGACATTGCGTTGAGGCGTTCTTTCTTCGAGGCTTCAGTCCCAAACAGTTCATGCGGCTTGTCACTTAATTAACCTCTGAATGCAGATTCAAAAGACCCTCCACTTAGGTGCAGACAAGGAATTTTGCCGGCAATTGGTTTCGGTTTACATCGGATGGCTTAAATTTCGCATATTAAGTTTTTATTTCTAGATTTAAAAATAATATTCTATTAGTGTTGATGTGTGACATCAGATTTAAGACTGACCGATTTACAAATGCACATTGAGTTTGCTTGAAAGTTTCTATAGCCTGCTTACTAAATCATGAAGCACAATACAATATCCAACAAGGCGACGTCCAATGCACTGTCACAAAGCACCTGCTGCTGCTCACTTTCCAGCCCTTCAAAGACACTTGAAAAACGGTTACGGTTTTCTTGAAGCAATTGGAGAATAAATGCCCAAATAAGAAGGTTAATTGTTTTTTGAAAAATGCGCAATGAAGCACAGGAGATTAACTAGTTAACTATTTAACCATTTTGAATTTTTCAGACATTTTGAAATTTTCATGCAAAATAGGATGAAGGATTAATCTTTAGGTTAAGCATTGAAAGCTATTTGCACAAAATTTAACCACTAACTTTGGTAAAGAGGTTAATCATTTTAAATTTTTTTGCTGAAAAAGATAGTAGGGATTAACCAGTATTCTTATAAAGAGGTTAAGCATTTCAAACTTTGTGTACAAAACAAGAGGAGGGATTAATCACTAACCTTGGCAAAGATGTTAAGCCTTGTGAGCTTTTCGTGTCAATTGAGAGGAGGGATTAGCCAACAAGTTTTTGGATTTTTTTAGGAACAATAGGGAGGAAAAAGCAAGGGTTTTTTTTTAAAAAATATTAATCTGTCAAGTTAATAAAATGGAAAATATATTAAATTAATCAAAAAAAATTATTTAGACAAGTAATTTACTATTTTCTCATTTGAAGCCTAGTTCGTAAAAATGCACATAACTTTTAACTAAGATAAAATTTTGTTCAGAAATTTGAATCGGCATTATAAGAAGTTGGGTGAGCATAACCTAAAAAGATTTCTTCATGATGGGGTCCTAAGTGCAAGATTTGAACATTTTTTTTAACAAAGGCTAATGAAAAATTAAGCATTAAAATCTCACAAAAAAAAGATTTAATTGCTTTTGTGCTTTGACCTATAGATGATAGGATTATACATGATAGGACTCAGAGATGATGACATTGGACTAAAACCATGTAGTTAGATATCCCAAAACTCTTAAAAGTACAGATTAAGCATTTTACCAACCTTTACTTCAATGCAAAATTTTTAATTTTGGATACTTTTAAATGAGGGCAAGAAAATCATAACCCTTATCAAAGAACAAGGAATGCTACCACAATGATTGTGCTATAATTTTTCTTTTTTGTTTTGAATTTTTTATTTTTATGTAGTAGTTGTTCAAGATCTCATATAGTATTAAGTTTCTTAGGATCCTACAATCACTATAATAATAATATAAGAAGGGAGGCAATATTTTATTATTATTAATTTGATGAACAATGAAAAAAACATTATATAGAGGAGAAATTATGTAAACCATATTTTAATTTGCATAATTATATTTTACTCTTTTTATGTGGTAAAAACTAATAAAATTATATAATATAATAAGTTTTCAAATCTTACATAATAATCTTCATATAGTAATAGGTACATTTAAGATTACAAGGAGCAAAATCCAGGAAATTTTACAATAAATTCACAAACCCCAAGATCCAAGAGACAAATGAAAGTACAAAGTGAGAAATATTAAAAAAGAAAGGTTTTGTGAAATATTAAGATTCTAAGAGCCACAAAAGAATCCAACCCCTAAGAGAAATCATCAAATGTCTCTTCTTTTAAAATAAAAAATAAAATAATAGAATTAATTTAAGAAATATTCATTTTCCTCTCTCATCCTATATTAGCAATTCTAGCAATACAAAGATTACTTCTAGAAGAAAAATTAGCATTTATTTTGAAAACTCATAAATAAGGACATAAATTACCAATAATATTTAACCATATGAAGAAATTTAACATGAGAATTAGAGGGAAGAAACAAATAAACCAAATCCAAATTATTAAAAATCATAAAAATTGATGCAATAATAACTTGATATAAAGAGTTCTATGTAGCTAAAGTCTCTTTCAATGAATATAAACCTTTTTTTCAAAACATATTTAATGAGACACTAATACACTAGAAAATATGATCACTCCTCTTCAACTAAATTTGACAAAGGATAAAGAAACAAGTAGTAACTTACTAAACCATGGAAAAGAGCAAAAAAAAACAATAAAATTCTGTAACTAGCCAAAAATTTAGACAAAAAGGTGGGATGTATAAATAGTAAATTCCAATAATACCACGACTACATATAAAGTACCTATGAAAGGATCACCAAAAGATGAAATGGAATCCAAATTCCTCTTTAAACCTAAAAGAACACATTTCAAAGAACTTGAAACTCTCTTTTTTTACTCCCTAGAAGAAAAATTAAAAAGTTACACTTGGGCTAGAAAAATATATGGCATATCTTCTTCTTGCCAAGTGAATTATTCATATTTATTCTATTCAATTTATGGAAAAATAAAATTAAATAGATTTATAAAATAAAGTCCTTTACGATCTAGGCCTAAGCTTAAAAAAAACACCCTATTATAAAAAACAAGGTCGAACTACTACGATACAAGAAAGGGTCGCATGCGAATCAGTATATGTAAACAAGTCATATCATTCTAGTGAAAAATATAGGAATCCATAAATAGGTGAAAATACTTAAAATCAACAAGTTTAGAGCAACTAGCATCCAAAAAGATAGTATGTGATGGATCGTGAAGAGGGTATGAGGATAATCAAGAGAATTTACAATCCAAAAAGGATCTCACTTAAATAGAGGCGCATTTCTTGAGAGAATTCCAAACCAAATAACATTTTCCATTTAGATTGATTTAACAATTCCATATAAATATTTTTATTTATGACCTATTTTCTAAGGTTAATTCTATTTTTTCATCATTTCCAATAAATTTTAAAAGTGGGATCTTAACTTTGAGTTCTACTTGCTTGACATCAAGTCCACCATGGTGTATAGGCTAAAAAATATGTCTCAATCCAATAGAAATTTCTTAGAAAAAGAATCAAATACCTTTTAAAAAGTTAGAATATCAATGGAACCACAAATTTATAAACATGAATACCTTACAAAATATATTTTCAAATGGTGAGGTGGCCTACAAAATATAAACATCAAAAGCTACATCTTAAATTTATCAATAGTCTTTTTTCATTGAGGATGCTTAAGAAATCCTTTTAATGTACTCCACAAATTTTTTCCCATTCTAAACCTATAAATAGTAATAATTCTCTATTGGATGGACAAAAGAGTATGAAAGAACAACATATTTAATTTATCTTAATTAATGTGTTAATGTAAAGTGGGAAATAGATATATAAAATATGTAAAAGATGAACAACCTCTAAAATCTTAACCATTTCCATTATTGTAGTATCATCTACAAATAAAAGATGAGAAATTAAATCAATATCACTAGCCACCTTCTACCCTTGATTGAAACCATTAACAATTTTGGTGATTAAAAAATAGTCCCAAACCCTCAACTGCGAAAATGAAATAATAAGGGGAAAAGGGTTTACCCTACTCTAATCCACACATAACAAAAATAAGTGATGAAGGGATAACATTGAACAAAATTAAAACTAAAATAACGGGATAACATTGAACAAAATTAAAACTAAAATAACAAAGAATTAGAAAGTACATAATTTTGCAAGGTCAAATATTTTTAATAATAAAATAATAGTATTAAATAATAAATAAAGAAAACTATCACTAGTATTAAAATTATCACAATTTCAATTAAGAAAATCTTAATTAAAATTTATATACAATAAAATGATATTAAATAAATTTAATGTGAGGAGTTTAGTTGAGTAAGTGATGTGTGATAAAAAAAATTTAATGTTATTGTTTTTATGTTTGTTTATCATTTCACTATTGAAGTAAATTGCACTAGTTCTTGCCATTTCATCATGGACATTTTTTGAAAATCCAAAACTGATACAAATAGTCAAAATCTTGCTTATTTAACTTTTTAAATACTACACTAACATCCAAATTAAACTATGGAACACATATTTTTGGGTTACAAATTTGCTAAAAGGAAACAAGTTTTATTTAGAATGGATATAAAAAATAATTTGGTAGTTGATTTAATTAGATATGCTATTCTTTTGTATTTATAGAGAATTATATATTTTCTTATGCTTTGTAATTAGTACATTCATTTAAAAGTTTTACAATTTAAAGATTTTAATCTAATATATTTTGTAGATTGTGTCATTATCTTCTCATTTTCAATTGATATTAAAGATAACCAAAGATATCTCCAATCAAGTAGACCAAGTCAAATTTCATTTTTTATGAAAAATATATAAATATGAATTCATATACATAATCTTCTATTAATATAACTATTTTTTATTAAAATTTTAATATTATTCTATTAAAATCTTAGTTTTTAATTCAATTATATGAGGCTTAAATTAGAATAGATTTTAATATATAAAAAATTGAGCACATGGTTAAGCTAAATATGATAGAAGGTAAAATTCATTATGTTATTTTATTCAAATGATATATATTTGTTATAGTATAAATATTTTTTCTTAACATGAAATATGCATAATATGTATTATTATTACTCATGACTTAAAAATTTAATGGCTAAATATTATTAGGTGAACTAAATATAATTTTAATGAAAAATTGAGCACATGGTTAAGCTAAATATGATAAATGGCAAAATTTATTATACTATTTTATTGAAATGATATATACTTGTTATAGTATATATATTTTTTGTTAACATGAAATAGGAATAATATATATTATTAGTTGAATTTACTATGCTATTATTGACCCAAATAAACCAGCACATATGAGTATTCAAACTAGATAAAATTTATTAAATATTTTTTGTTAACATGATATAGACATAATATATATTATTATAACTCATGACCTAAAAATTTAATGACCTAAATATTATTAGGTGAACTAAATATTATTTTAATAATAACGAGTTAATGAAAATTTGATCCAACCTTTTGCAATAGTACTAACCTAAAGACAAAAACAAGTACTAATAAAAATTTGAAAAATATATTTCAACTATAATATTATTTTTTTTTACTAACTAAAACTTTAACTTTTAACCACAAACTTTCTTTTATATTACACAAGTGCTACTAAATATAAAATTACAAAAAAAATAACATTAAAGCTGCCTAATGCTTCGTCTACTTGTGAGTCACAAATAAGCTGGTGAGATGCACCTTTCAACCATTCCACAAAAACCCTAACAATCGTTATGCGCAA
The DNA here is from genome assembly GCF_030272615.1 of Cryptomeria japonica. Classification (NCBI taxonomy): domain Eukaryota; kingdom Viridiplantae; phylum Streptophyta; class Pinopsida; order Cupressales; family Cupressaceae; genus Cryptomeria; species Cryptomeria japonica. The sequence continues at coordinate 265,139,972 of NC_081411.1, forward strand.
TAATAAATTCCCATGATCCCTTTTCATTTCCCTCGTCCCTGATGCTTTAACGGATGTGCATCCCCTCCGTCAGAATGCCCATACCGGTGACATTCATAATTGTCCTGGATGCATTAAAAGCTGCAGAGAGGTACCATTTCACTGTCTATAGGCTATCCAGGAAGCATTTATTCTGGTTTCAAAATGGTAGTATGGATTGATTAACATGCATGGTTCGTTTTATACAGTTGATTTTGTAATAAATGACTATGATTGACTAACACATTGCTATCAAACTATACAAAAGATCTGTTTTGAAACCAGAATAGCTTCGGCCACCCATATGCACTATAAACTCTTTTCATCCTCATGCTATAAATATAAATGATATAAATCCCTGCGATGGAATTTATTAGTCATTGACATTCTATCTCTTGCTAATGGCCATTTATCTGGAGTTGGTTTTTCATCGAATTAGGACATTTGGCTGGCAAGAACCTCCAGTTTAATCAAGGCATTTATATTTACAGACTCATCTTTGTTATGTTTGAGGGGATTGAAATTCTAATTTATATAAGAATGAGATGCGAGGCAACTTGGGATAGTTGTACGCCTTTAACTACTATTTTTTCAGATGTGGTAGCCCGCTGTTTCGTTAGTCTCTGATATTAGAGTGAAAAGGAAGAGTCCATCAGTAATACATCCTGATAAGAGAAGAGAAAGCAGTCTTGATCAGAATCTAGTTCTATTGTGGAATACTTCTATTGTGTCTCTTAATTAATTATCATCGTCACTAAAATGGATATATTGAAGTTGTCAACCTAATATTGTATGTAATTTGAGAATTTACCAATGTAGTTAGCCAACCATGTGGATTATAAGCCTAACCTATATCGATCATGCTTGTCTACAGCTCACTGTTCATCTAAGGTATATCTTAGCTTTTATCCTTTGTCTGCTACTAAAATTATGCATATTATAAAAGAGGAGGGTAATGAGCAAAAATTATTAAAACATAAATTTATCCTTTGTCACTTTCATATTAGATATGGAGCCTAGTTATAATTGGAAAATGTCGTTTGAAGAAGAAATCACAAAGGACAAGCCAATTTGCTGCAGTTTTTACACCATTCCTCATAATGTGTTTCATAATTTATTTAGACTTCATCGTTTATCATAATCGGGCACCGATAATGTTTTTAATTTTGACTCTCTCAAGCACTATAATCAATTAACATTATATATTGAATTCGATGCTGTTCTTAATTATTTTCTTTCATTTCCTTTTTACTAAAATTTTTGGACTAGAACTTATCGAATTTCTTGTTGCTAAATAAGATTGGATTCTACATCAATCCTATTACATCTTTCACCATTAATTTTTTAAGGATTTTAATTCTCTAATAAGAGCATTAAAGTGTATTGTCATAATTTTTTAGATGGAATGGTGAGGATCCATAAGGTATACCATAAATTACTTTGTTTTGTTATTTTTTATCTTATAGATGGTTAGAAAAATTAGTATAGTAGCTAAGATCTTCCGTAGAACATGTAAAGTGATCTAAGAATTAGTTATATAAGGAAAAAAGTACAAGACCTATTTGGTAGCTAAAAAATGAGGATTATTTTGAAGAATTGAATTGATAAAAAATATGATATGAATATATAGAAAACCAATGTGTATATCATTTTGGAAATACATAAACATGTTGCAAGCACTTTTGTAGGCCTATGAAATAGGTTAAGAATTCATCCATGAGTTTATACTATTCATAAGTTAATAAATATGAATAATTAATTATGACACCACTTAAAAGTATTAGGAATAATGTATAATTTCAAAAGTGATAGTTGTGAATGTAATGAAATAATTTGCATAAGAGAAGAATATATTACGAAGTATGATCCAAATAATGTATAATACTTCAGTGTAATATAGAAATAGAAAAGAGTTTACAATATGCTTGAGTCATAAATAAGTAGAAACTCTTAATAAATGATGATTATGCTTTAGATTTCATTTGAGATGACTTAACTACATATATAAGGCTAGATTTCCTTTTTTTTTTTAATGAATTATATAGGAAGACATTCATAAATAAGTTTAAATTATTTTTCCTTTTTGCAATAGTAAATAATAGTGTTTTGAATTTACATATTATAAGACATCTAGAAACAAAATGATTGTAATTTAGAACATGAAAAAAAATTTTCAATTTAAAATCCATAGAGAAAGATATGCATGAATTGGATGCTTTCTTTTCTAACATAATTAGAATACACATTTACAAACTTTTCATACCCATTTAGAATTCAAAGAGCAATAACAAGTAATAGTTAACAGGTTTTTACAATCCATCCTAATCTTGTATGCAAGTAATAGCTACTTTTTTTTCTAAATTATATCTAATTTATTTTTAAAGATTGCATTATGTGAATGTACATACTATTTTCATTTACAAGTGTAAAGGTTATATCATTTTTTGTAAATCATAAATTCATGTTTCTCCTTGCCCCTTGATATATTATTTGTGTTTCTCCTTACCCCTCGATATGGAGACTTTAGTGAAAGCACTAAAGTGACTTTAGATAGTAAGAAAACCATTGACAACTTCAAGAAAAGAAGTGGTTAGGGAATCAATCTTAGTTACGAAGGAACCAAAACGTGAACCCAAACTTGAGAATCCTATTGTAAATATGTGTTGAAATATAGAGACATCTTTACTAGAAAAGAACATACTCATCAAAGTGAACATAGGGGAGAACAATCCCATATTGAGACTACAAAAGAAAAACATGTGACCGTTGTCATAATGAATGACATGAAAAAAGTAAAGCTGCATAAGTATGATGATTTAGTGTTAGGAGACACTATCAAAGCATGGCAGATTGAAATGGAGAAATAATTTGAAATCCATGAATATTTAAAAATCATGAAAGAAATTTGGGAAGTCGTCCAACTAATAGGAGAAGTTGTTAACTAGTTCGAAAAGAAGAAGGTCGTGTTAGGCCTAAGTTCAACTGATGTAAGCTGGGATAGGTTTGTATAAGTATTTAGGTTACCATATCTCTTCTTTGAGGATAAACTAATAGATTTCCAAGTTTTGATACAAGGAGAACTCTTTACAAATGAATATTGGGAGAAGTTCACCTAGCTACTTATATATGTACCCCAATTCTAGACTAATAAAAGGTACGAGATAAGAAAGTTCATCCCGGGTTTCAAAAGCTATGTAGGAGGATTAGTAGATGTCCTTGCACCATCCACAATGGATGAATCATATGAGAAGTCTGTAAGATAGGAGGAAAAGCTAAAAAGAGATGACTCCATTAGAAACATAAATAGAAAAAAGGTTGAATGGTCTCAATCTTTCTAAACATTCAAAATGAAGGGAGATAGGTATGAATCTAATAGTAAGAGTTATAAGGGGTTCAAAGGAAGTTGGGATTCTAGAGGAGATAAGAAAGGGCTCAATAACTCTAGAAAGGATAGTGAGGCAACTAATAAAGGAATATATAGAAGAGAATACCTCCTAGGAGTGTTGTACTTATGGAGGTGAACACTATGCTAACCAGTTCCCAACAAAATCTCAAGGAGGGAAGCAATAGAGAAACCCTCTACCAACTCAAAAGACATGATTTAAGTAGAGGATCCATGCAAGGCAAGATAATCGATAATTAGAGTATCAGTTCATACCAATTAAGACCCCAAGTATGCTCTATGGGAACCCCATAACAATGCTTATAGATATGGGAGATTCAAATAGATTTATTTCTCCTAGAATATTGAGTAAATTTCCTAAAAGAGAGTTTAAATACTAAATCATGGGTTGTAGACTATGCAAACTAGTCAAGAGCTTAAATAGAGTAGTGCTTATTTGAGGCTAAGGTTGAGCTTCTTGTCTTCACAACAGAAGTTGACCTATATGTAGCACACTTAGGTACTCATGGTATCATCCTAGGAATGAACTAGTTAGGGAAGCACCAACCTAGGGTTGATTGTTTCAATAAAATAGTAAAATGTTTGCATGACCTAAGAAATGAGGTGTTATTGCAAGGCAACTGACATGAAGTCAAACTGCAACAACTCTTTGCTATCTAATTAAAGGGGAGAAAAAATTAAGTTTGCAAAATGTTTACATTTAAATTGGACGAAATATATGAAGCCAATGAGGTTAGATTCCATGATGATATGATGAGTTATGAGAGAAGGTATCATACTGGAATAAAATCTAAGGAGAAAGGAAGACAAGAGGAATATTTTGAAGACATATATCCTTATCTTTGAGATTATTGGGATGTATTTCTTGAAGAGTTACCTGGATTACCACCTAAGAGGATATTTCAATTCTCTATTGAGTTAGTACCAAGACCAAAACCCATATCAAAAGATCCTTATAGAATGACAAATGTTGAACTCATGGACTTGAAAGTATAGTTTTAAGAATTGTTAAATGAAGGGTTGATTAAACCTAGTTTATCACCATGGGGGAGACCAATAATATTTATTTAAAAAAAAGATGGTACCCTTCATGCATTGACTATAGGATGATAAATAAAATAACTAATATATAATTATTTCCCTTCTATTTGGATACTATAACATGTTATGATAGATTGGATAAATATCCAACTATGAAAGTTACAATTAAAGAACTAAAAATTTCATGGTATCATAGATTTAGAATAATGAAACTCTAATACGAATCATAATTGTCATAACCTAACAAAAAACATTGAGGAAAAAACTAGATCTAAAAAATTGCTTATATTTCTTTCTTTATGGTGACTATAGATAAACTATATAAATATTCTCTACTAATATCAATCTCTTTAAAATAACTAGTAATAATGTGTAGTACCATAAATTTAATATTATTATTGGACAGATGATCATCAAATAATATTTTACCATTTCAATGGTACAACACTAGACTGTTGATATATGAAGCCTAATCAAAATTAAAGGTTAAAATTTCCCTTCTATAGGTGTAGTTTCCCTCAAAATTATTTAACGGGGATTTGGGGGAAACATTCCCAAGGTGGGGTCAAGGGGCAGCACCCCTTGTAGGGTTCAAGGGTAGTGCCCTTGGCGTGCTCCCTATCATGGTATAGGGAGGGGTTGAAGGGTAGTGTCATGTGCGCCCCAAACAACTTTTATTATTTCATAAAGGTGTCAGGATTGTTTTTTCTATTTTCTGACATATTCTAACACTATTGTTGTAACTAACACAAGTCTTGATAAAATGGCTAAGGGTTAGGGTTTTTGTTTAGAGAATTTTGTAGTGGTATTGAATTGCAAGGGATTACTAGTAGTAATTCATTTGATTTGTTGGATAATAATATTGGACTCTTTGTTTGGTGGATGTAGCCCAAGTTTGGGTGAACCATGTTAAAAATTGTCTCCTCAATGCTATTATTTATGTGTTTTTCATTCCTCTGTTTAATCTTTATTTGAATATAATTAATATTTTCCATGTACAATTCCTAACAAGTGGTATCAGATTGGGTTGTGTTTGATTATCATCTGCAACAAGGTCTTACGATTGAGTGGGAGTAATGGTAGATGAGGGTAAATTGAAGGTAGAAAAATTCAGTGGGCAGAACTATCAATTATGGAAGATGTAGATGCCGGATTATCTATATCAAAAGGATTTATAGAGGCCATTAGAAGGAGTACCCAAATGCAATGAGTGATGAGGATTGGAATATTTTGGATAGAAATGCACTGGGAACTATTCGGTTATGCCTCACATGATCCATGTCATTTAATATAATAGAAGTGAAGAAAATAGATCAACTGATGAAAGTTTTGGCTAAATTGTATGTAAAACCCCCAACCTTAAATAAGGTATTTTAAATGGAGTTTGTTTAATCTGAAGATGATTGAACGTGGATCTATGATAGATCATTTAAATGAGTTTAATATACTTACCAGTCAATTGACTTTTGTAAAGGTAAATTTAAATGAAGAAGTTAGGGCTCTTCTAATATTAGGTTCTTTTCTTGAAAGCTAGAATAGTTTGGTAGTGGTAGTTAGTAACTCTATTTTTGGTTCAAATATCGTAAAATTTGATGATGTTGTTGGTATTATTCTAAGTGAGGAAATTCCTAGGAAATTCTCAGGTGGATCCACATACGGTATTGTTTTGAATGCAAAAAGCAAGGAGGGATCAAAGGAGAGAGAAAAAGGTTTTGGAGGTCGTGGGAAGTCATGAAGAAAATTAAAGTACAACAAATCCCAATCTAAAGGATCAAAATATTGCTAGTACTATAGGAAACCAAGTCATTTGAAGAAATTGTAATAAGGAGGAAAATATGGTAAGTAAAAAATATGAAGATGATCCTTTGATTCTTTCCCTAGATAATGTTGATGATTCATAAGTTTTAGATTCAGGTGCCTCATTTCATGCTATGCCCCATAGAAGTTATTTTCTTGATTATGTCCAAGGGGATATTGTGTTGGTTTATTTGGGAGATAATGAACCATGTTATATTGTTAGAAAGAAAATAATTAAGATTAAGTTGTCGAATGGGAATCATTGGCTATCACATGAGGTAAGGCATGTTCCAAGGCTAAGTAGGAATTTAATTTTAGCAAGGTAGCTAGGTGATGAAGGTTGCACAATTACCTTTAATTATTAAAACTAGAAGGTTTCAAGAGGTGCCTTGATAGTAGAAAAAGGTGTGAAGGTAGGCACCTTATATCTTTGTACAAGTCATACTATTCCTTCTACTTTTGTTGTTGTAGAAAATGCCCAAACAAGTTTACAAATAGTTGTTGTGGGTTCACAGGAAGAGACTAGATAGTTGTAGTAGGTTATGAGACAACATTGTGGGATAAAGGACTTGGGCATATGATTGAAAAGGGTATGAAGGTTCTTCATTATAAAAAGGTTTTACAAGGTCTGAAATGCATTAATATGGATTTTTGTGAAAGATGCATGTATGGAAAACAAAAGAGAGTTAGTTTCCTCAAGGATGGGAAGAAAAAGAAAGATGAAAAGTTAGAGCTTGTGCATACATATATATAGGGACCAGCTCAAGTATCTTCTCTTGGTGGCTCTGGATATTATGTTACATTCATAGATGATACAACTAGGAAGGTTTGGATTTATTTCCTGACAAAGAAATTTGATGCATTTAAAACATTTAAGAAATGGAGAAGCTTGGTTTAAAATGATACAACTAAAAGATTAAAATATCTGAGATCTAATAACGGTGGTGAGTATTGCAACAAACAATTTGAGGATCATTGTTCCTTCAATAGAATTCATAGGCAAAAAAAAATTCCATGTACTCCACAAGAAAATGGAGTGGCTTAGTGCATGAATAGGACAATAATGGATCATGCAAGGAGCATGGGATTGCATGATGTGCTTCCTTTAAACTTATGGGTAGAGGGTATCGATATTTCTATATATTTAATTTATAGAGGTCCTTTGACTCCTTTGGGTTATGGTATTCTAGAGGAAGCATGCACATATAAGAAGGTGAGTTATTATTTTCTCAAAACCTTAGGATGTGAAGCATTTGCACATGTAGATTCGAAAAACAACACCAAGTTGGATGCAAAAATTTTAAAAAATGTATTTTCATTAAATATGGCATTGATGAATTTGGTTATTGGCTTTGGGGTATTGAAAATCTGAAAATTGTGAGTAGGGATGTTGTCTTCAAAAAGAAGGTTTTGTACAAAGATCAATTGTAACAACATGACAACAAAGAAAAGTATTTTGTGGTTCTGGATGATATTCTAGACAGTGATGTTCTAGTGGTTCTGATGTTCTAGTGGTTCCTCATGCTCCACAATAGCAACTAGAAATAGAACAAACTCCAGTGAATGTTAGATGGTCAACAAGTCTAAGTAGACCTCCTGATAGGTTTTCTCCCTCTTTGTATACTATTTTGTTAACAAATACTAGGTGAACTAGAAGGATATGATGAAATAGTGGAAGTGGATACAAAGGTTTAGTGGGAGCTTGTAATGAAAGAAGAAATGGACTCCTTACAAAAAAATCAGACTTGGGATTTATGTTTGTTACCTGTAGGTAAAAAGGATTTACAAAACAAATTTGTTTGTAGGCTAAAATAGGAAGATGGAGGTATGCACAGATTTAAAGACAAGTTAATTGTTAAAGGACTTGCACAGAAAAAGGCCTTGATTTTGCTAAAACAAACTCTCCATTTATTAAGAAGACTTTTATTCATACTATTTTAAGTATCGTGGCTGCTAAAGATTTTCAAACGAAATAGCTATATTCAAACACCCCTTTCTCCATAGTAATTTAGAGGAGGATATATATATGGAACAACCCCAAGGATTTGAGGTCAATGGTAAGGAGAAATTGGTGTGTAGATTGAACAAGAGTTTATATGACTTGAAACAAGAACCTTGACAATGGTACTTGAAATTTGATAGTTTTATGACTGGGAATCGCTACAACAGGTTTAATTTTGACCATTATGTTTATTTTAAGAGGTTGGATAATGACAACTACCTTATTTTATGTTTATATGTCTATGACATGCTTATCGCGGGATCTAACATGGATCATATTAGAGACTTAAAACAACAGTTAGAAAAATCATTTTCTATGAAGGATTTGGGGGTAGAAAAAACATATCCTTGGTATGAAAATTTGTAGAGTTAGGAAAAACAAAAAATTAACTCTATCTTAGGCTGATTATGTTGAAAAAGTGTTGTAGAGATTCAATATTGAGAATGCAAAAGCTATCAGCACACCTTTGTCGAGTCATTTGAAATTGACTAAGGAGTTGTGTCCCAAGAAACAAGAGGAGGTAAACAAAATGTCCAAGGTACCATATGCTTCAGTTGTAGGAAGTTTAATGTACACCATAGTATGCACGAGACCGAATATTGCACATGTTGTTGGTTTCATAAGTAGGTATATGAGTAATCATAGATTAGAGTATTAGAATGCAATCAAATGGGTAATCAGGTATTTGAGACGTACATTAAATAAACATTTATGTTTTGGGGGCTCTAATAGTAATTTACCAGGGGATGTTGATTCCAGACAATGTACTACAAGTTATGTCTTTATTGTAGATGGGACAGCAGTGACTTGGATCTCCAAGTTGCAAAAAGGTGGTTGCTTTATCAACCATAGAGGTAGAGTATGTAGTTGTAAAAGAGGCAAGAAAGGAGATGATATGGTTGCCATATTTCATGGAAGAATTGGGAAAATGACAAGCTATCAGTTATTTGTTTATGGATAGCTAGAGTGTCATTCATCTTGCAAAGAATTATTCCTTGTGTTCAATACAAAACACATATTGTTGAGGTATCACTTCATTCTATCAATGTTTGATGATGGATAGTTAAGGTTGGAATAGATACATACCAATCAAAATCTAGCGGATATGTTTACAAAGGTATTGATAATGGAGAAGTTGAGCTCCTCTTCAGCTTTAGCTGGTCTTCAAAACTGAAAACTATAAAACAAAATAGTAGGGTCGAGAGTGTTATATTCTAGTGGGAGCTACAGGGTCAATGGTGTTATGATCAATCTCCAAGTGGGAAATGTTATGTTGTGGAATCTGATCAATCTCCAAGTGTGAGATTGTTGTTATATGGAACCTAATCAGACTCGACGATTAAATTTTTGCCACTTCTATTAGCACAATTTCCCCCCAAATTATTTAATGGTGGTTTGGGGGCAGCGCTTCCAAGGTAGGGTCAAGGGACAATGCCCCTTGTAGGGTCCATGGATAGTGCCCTTGGCGCACTCCTTGTCACAGTATAGGGCGGGGCCGAGGGGCAGCACCCCACGGGCACCAAACAACTTTAATTATTTTATAAAAGCATCAGGAGTTATTTTTCTATTGGTCGACATATTCTAACCCTATTTTTGTAACTGACATAAGTCTTGATAAAAAGGCTAAGGGTTAGGGTTTTCCTGTAAAGAATTTTGTAGCTTTTTGTAGCGGTATTTAGTTGTAAGGGATTGTTGGTTTAGTTGTAAGGGATTGCTAGTTGTAATCGGTTTGATTTGCTAGATAATAATATTAGGCTCTCTTTTTGGTGGATGTAGCCTGAGTTTGGGTGAACCACATTAAAAATTGTCTCCTCATTGTTATTATTGTTGTGTTTTTCATTTGTTTGTTTAATCTTTATTTGCATATAATTGATATTTTCTACATGTAATTCGTACCATAGACCTTATGGAAATGTTTAGTTGTATGATTTCCTATAGTAAGAGGGATAAATATGACATGTTTACTTAACAATATTGCAATGTAAAATTGAAACGAAAGACCACTCACTTAAATATCTTGAGAAAAAGAATTATTAATTAGCTTTGCATCAAAATGAAAAATAAAAACAATTGTTCTATCTATTGAAAAATTAATAACTAACTTAAATGTTGTCTAGTGAAAACTAAAGTCATCAAAAGAATTGTTTGAAGGATATCCAGTACAATACAACTTGACATCATTTCTCCTTCATATTTTAAATTTTAAAAGGTGCACTCCTTAAACATTATGAAGGTGTTGGTAAATAGATTGGAAACTACAATTGTTTCTATAAATCTAACCTTTTTTTTAAAGAGCAGTGACAACTATGCCAACAGTTGGAGAGAGTATGGTAAAATCACAATATTCCTTTCCATTTGAGAGGGACAGGCTTCTTGTATGATTGAAGTTTTCGAATCTTTGTGGATTTATAACCTGAAAGTACATAAAGGATAAAACATAAAACTAAAAGAGGATGAATAAAAGAAACCCTACTAAAAGACATACAAATAAAGGTAGGATTCCATAAATGGTAGCAATTATTGAGAAAAAGAGAGAGTAATCACCTCTAATGCATACATGATGATCATATTCATAATGGACAACCTTATCACAAAACCTGCATTGCAATGTATAAACACCTTCTTGACCAGTATCCTTTTATCAAGCATCTCAAAAATAATGAATCGGACTTTCCACGCTTTGAAAGCATATGGACTGGAACATTTATGAATCATTGCATTTTCTTCATGGCTTCCACATTTATATGCATATCAACCACGAATTTAAGAGGACTATATTTCATTATATGAAATTTCTTTGAGGCATGAGATCTAAGAGTTCACGCGCTTGATCTCAGCTCCACATTATGTATTGTCGAGTCGCATTTTGCTTTTCTGGACTTGTCAAATCCACCTTTTTCTGAAAGCATATGGCCAGCTCTACATCAGCATTAACCAACTTTAACCATTCTTGTAACGCTTTGTCGTCAGCTTTCTCACTTGCTTCTAAGTGTGCACCAAGACCTTAAGTACAGTAGGATTAGCACGAATCAAAATAAGCTCCATTACCAAAGGTGACTGTAGCAAGGATTTAACCTCTTTTTGAACATGATCCACCATCTGTCTTTGATGCTTTGCTCGTGGAACTGTTGATACTCTATTCTAATGCAAAATAGGATGAAGGATTAATCTTTAATTTATTTGATAGGTTAAGCATTGAGAGCTATTCCTTGACAAAGAGGTTAAGCATTTCAAACATTGTTTGCAAAAAGAGAGGAGGGATTAATCACTAATCTTGGCAAAGAGGTTAAGCGTTGAGGGCTTTTCGTGCGAATTGAGAGGAGGAATTAGCCAACAAGTTTTTTGATTTTTTTTTAGCAACAATAGGGAGGAAAAAGCATGGTAACTTAAGGTTTTTAAAAAAAAAATTTATCGCCAAGTTAATAAAATGGAAAATATATTAAATTAATTAAAAGAAATTAAAATTATTTTGACAAGTAATTTAATATTTTATCATTTGAAGCCTAGTACATAAAAATGCACGTAACTTTTAATTTAGATAAAATTTTGTTCTGAAATTTGAACTAGACATTAAAAGATGTTGGGTGTGAATAATCTAAATAGATTTCTTCATGATGAGGTCCTAAGTGCAAGATTTGAAATTTTTTTTAACAAAGGCTAATGAAAAATTAAGCATTAAAATATCACAAACAGTGAACTAGGTTTGGATAGAAATTTGGCATGGCGCTCAAAATGATATACATGATAGGACTCAAAGATGATTACATTGGACTAAAACAATGTAATTACATATCCCAAAACTCTTAGAAGTACACATTAAGGATTTCACAAACCTTTAGTTCAATGCAAAATTTTTAATTTTGGATACTTCTAAATAAGGGCAACAGAATCATAACACTTGCACTCCTGCAAAGAATGAGGAATGCTCCACAATGACTCTGCTATAATTTTTTTAATTTTTTAATTTTTTAATTTTTTAATTTTTTAATTTTTATGTAGTACTTGTTTAAGATCTCATGTAGTATTAAGTTTCTTAGGATTCTACAGTCACTATAATAATAATATAAGTAGGGAGGTGAATACCTTATTATTATTGATTTGATGAACAATGAACAAAAAATTATATAGAGGAAAAATTATGTAAATCATATTTTAATTTGCATAATTATATTTTAGTCTTTTTATTTGGTAAAAACCTAATAAAATTATATTATATAATAAGATTTCAAATCTTACATAATAATCTTCATATAGTAATAGGTACCTTTAAAATTACAAGGAGAGAGATCCAAGGAATTTTACAAAAAATTTACAAAAAAAGTTTTGTGAAATATTAAGATTGTAAGAGCCACAAAAGAATCATCAAATGTCTCTTCTTTTAAAATAAAAAATAAAATAATAGAATTAATTTAATAAATATTCATTTGCCAACCCAAATAAAAAACTTTCTTTAGATCCAAAATGAGATCATGAGATCTTGTTTTATTAAAATCATAAATACCCATATAAAAAGAGAAAAAAAAACCTATTACTCTCTCATCCTATACCACCAATTCTAGAAATATGAAGATAATTTGTAGAAGAACAATTATTATTTATTTTGAAAACACATAAACAAGGACATTAATATTCAACCATATGAAGAAATTTAGCATGAGAATTAGAGGGAAGAAACAAATAGATTAACATCCAGGATGTCTCTGACTCGGAAATGGATTTGGAGGATAGTGGAGGTCCTATGGAATAAGGGAAGATGTTGGTCACCCCTAGGAAGAACCCTCCCAGATGGCTGGCCAAAAAATATAAATCCACCAGCAAACTAATTTCTAAGGTTGAACCCCTTTCTAAAATGAAGAAGCTTGCGGCTAAGAACTATGGCTCGAAGAATTTGGACCAGGAAATTAAACTGGACATCCCAATCAATGTCTTGAAGGAAAAATAGGGGACCACAACCAAAGATGAGAACTGTGGGACACAACCAAAGATGAGAACTGTGGGATTCAGAGGACTGGTAATCTGATGAACCTAGTTATGGAAGCTACCAGGAACTAGGGGAGCTGCTGGAAATGGATGGAGTGAGAAATTGACACCCTCAAAATGTGGGTTAAAGAGATTATTGATATCTTCACCACCTCCTTTGAACCCAACAATTCTGAGAAACTCATGTTTATGATGCAGAATCTCTCCCAGGATGTTGAGGTGATGAAATGAAATCATGAACAAAGAATTGAAAAGGTTGAATAGTCTATGGTGGAGATAAAGAAAAACCTCAAGAACCTAGTTGACATAAGAAAAGAAGCCATGAACAACAATATTGACGAGCTTGATAATATTAATGTCATGGTTGCAGATTATAGATCCTATCACAGTGAATCTGTGAAAGACCTTGGAGGTGAAGAGATGGTTGCTGGAGACAACAAAACCACTGGTCCTAGTTCCAGAACCAGAAATCAGAGCAGGAACAAGTGTACCTCTAGATTCATCATGGAGGAGTTGGAGTAAATCAACAAGATTTCCATCCAGAAGAACAAGGATCTGGTGCACTCTTTGAATTCAGTGTTTTTCTTTTGTTTTGTCTTGTCAGTGTGCTTCTCTTTTGCTTTCATGACTGGTCGAGGGTGCTCCCCTATTTTGCTGATGGTTCATGTCTATTTGGCTGATGGCCAGTTGCTATAAAACTTTTGGTTTCGGGTCCATGTACAACCCATTTATCTTTATCAAAAATAAATAAATCAAATCCAAATTATTCAAAATCATAAAAAATTAAGGGCATAATAACTTGATAGAAAGAGTTCTATGTAACTAAAGTCTCTTTTAATGAATATAATCTTTTTTTTCCAAACATACTTAATGATACACTAATACACTAGAAGATGTGATCATTCCTCTTCAACTAAATTTGACAAAGAATAAAGGCACAAGTAGTAACTACTAAACCATAGAAAAGAGAGAGGTGGGATGTCTAAATAGTAAATTCCAATAATGCCACCACTACATGTAGAGTACTTATGAAAGGATCACCAAAAGATAAAATGGGATCCAAATTCCTCTTTAAACCTAAAAGAACACATTTCAAAGAACTTGAAACTCTCTTTTTTTACTCCCTAAGTAAAATAATTATTCTGATAGAAAAAAAAAAAAAATACACTTAAGCTAGAAAAATATATAGCATATCTTCACATTTCAAAGAACTTGAAACTCTCTTTTTTTACTCCCTAAATAAAATAATTATTTTGATTAAAAAGAAAAAAAAAATGACACTTGGGCTAGAAAAATATCACGAGGTCGAACTACTAGGATACAATAAAGGGTAGCATGAGAATCACTATATGTAAGCAAGTCATATGATTTTAGTTAAAATATAGGAATCCACCACTAGGTGATTATACTTAAAATCAACAAGTCTAGAGCAACTAGCATCCAAAAATATAGTATGTGATAGATCGTGAAGAGGGTAGGAGGAGAAAATTTGGGAACTAAGATCCCATTTATTTGTCAAAAAGGGCCTCACTTAAATAGAGAGGCACACTTCTTGAGAGAATTCTAGACCAAGTAACCTTTTCCGTTTAGATTGATTCAAAATTTCATATAAATATTTTTATTTATGACCTATTCCCTTAGGTTAATTTTATTTTTTTCATCATCTTCTATAAATTTTGAAAGTAGGATCTTAACTTTGAGTTCTACATGTTTGAGATCATGTGCACCATGGTGTATAGGCTAAAAAATATATCCTAATTGATTAGATTTATTGTCAATAGATTTTTTTAAGAAAAAGAATAAAATATTTTTTAAAACATTTGAATATCAATGGAACCAAAAATTAATAAACATGAATACCCTACAAAATATATTTTCATTTAAGATGAGTAAGAGATCCTTTTGACAAAGGAATAAAAATGTACTCCATAAAATTTTCTCCTATTCTAAACCTATAAATAATAATAATTCTCAATGTGTTAATTTGAAGTGGCAAATAGATATCTAAAATATGTAAAAGATTAACAACCTATAAAATCTTAACCATTTCCATCATTGTAGTATCATCAACAAATTAAGATGAGAAATTAAATCAATATCACCAACCACATTCTACCCTTGAATGAAACCACTAACAATTTTGTTGATTGAGAAAAAGTCCCAAACCTTCAACCAGGAAAATGAAATAATAAGGGGAAAAGGGTTTACCCTACTATAATCCACACATAACAAAAATAAGTGATGAAGGGATAACATTGATCAAAAAATAACAAAGAACTAGAAAGTGATATAAGTTAATAGAATAAAACAAAATTTTGCAAGGACAAATATTTTTAATAATAAAATAATAATATTAAATAATAAATAAAAAATACTATCACTAGTATTAAAATTATCACAATTTGAATTAAGAAAATCTTAATTAAAAATTATATACAATAAAATGATATTAAATAAATTTAATGAGCAGTTTAGTTGAGTAAGTGTTGTGTGATAAAAAAATTTAATGTTTTTTAATGTTTGTTTATCATTTCACTATTGAAGTAAATTGCACTAGTTCATGCCTATTTTATAGTGGACATTTTTTGAAAATCCAAAACTGATACAAATACTCAAAATGTTTAGGTTAAAAACTTTGCATTTGATAGACTAAAATACTTGCTTATTCAACTTTTTAAATACTCCACTAACATCCAAAATTAACTATGGAACACATATTTTAGGGTTACCAATTTGCTAAAAGGAAACAATCTATTATTTTTAGAACTTTGTCTAGTTTATTTGGTCATCATATCCACTTAAAAGAAGTTTTATTTAGAATGGATATAAAAAATAATTTCTTAGTTGATTTAATTAGATATGTTATTGTTTTGTATTTATGAAGAATTAGATATTTTCTTATGCTTTCTAATTAGTACATTCATTTAAAATTTATTAAATATTTTTTGTTAAGATGATATAAGCATAATAAATATTATTATAACTCATGACCTAAAAATTTAATGACCTAAATATTATTATATTAAATATTTTTTGTTAAGATGATATAAACATAATAAATATTATTATAACTCATGACCTTAAAATTTAATGACCTAAATATTATTATATTAAATATTTTTTGTTAAGATGATATAAGCATAATAAATATTATTATAGCTCATGACTTAAAAATTTAATGACCTAAATATTATTAGGTGAACTAAATCTTGTTTTAATAATAACGAGTTAATGAAAATTTGGTCCAACCTATTACAATAGCACTAACCAAAAGACAAGAACAAATACTAATAAAAGTTTGAAAAATATATTTGAACTATAATATTTATTATTTTACTAACTAAAACTAACTTTTAACCACAAACTTTCTTTTATATTACACAAGTGCTAATAAATATAAAATTACAAAAAATAACATTAAAACTGCCTAACGCTTCGTCTACTTGTGAGTCACAAATAAGCTGGTGAGATGCAACTTTCAACCTTTCCACAAAAACCCCAACTATTGTTATCATCTGCACTGCCCTCCCTGCAACAATAAATTCCCATGATCCCTTTTCATTTCCCTCGTCCCTGATGCTTTAACGGATGTGCATCCCCTCCGTCAGAATGCCCATACCGGTGACATTCATAATTGTCCTGGATGCATTAAAAGCTGACCGGTGACATTCATAATTGTCCTGCATGCAGAGAGGTGCCATTTCACTGTCTATAGGCTATCCAGGAAGTATCTATTTTGGTTTCAAAACTGTAGTACGGATTGATTAACACACGTATTTTACATTGTCGATTTTGCAATAAACAGTTGCGATTGACTAACACGTTGCTATCAAGATGTCCAAAAGATCTGTTTTGAAGCCAGAATAGCTTTAACCACCCACTAGCACTATAAACTCTCTTCATCCTCATGCTATAAATGAATATAAATCCCTGCGTTGGAATTTATTAGTCATTGACATTCTGTCTCTTGCTAATGGCCATTTATCTGGAGTTGGTTTTTCATCGAATTAGGACATTTGGCTGGCAAGAACCTACAGTTTAATCAAGGCATTTATATTTATAGACTACTATTTTTTCAGATGTGGTGGCCCGCTTTTTCATTAGTCTCTGATATTAGAGTGAAAAGGAAGAGTCCATCAGTAATACATCCTGATAAGAGAAGAGAAAGCAATCTTGATCAGAATCTAGTTCTATTGTGGAATAATTCTATTGTGTCTCTTAATTAATTATCATCGTCACTAAAATGGATATATTGAAGTTGCCAACCTAATATTGTATGTAATTTGAGATTTTACCAATATAGCTAGCCAACCATGCTTGTCTACAGCTCACTGTTCATCTAAGGTATCTTATTTTATCCTTTGCCTCCATTTGATTTTTCATTCTTATCTGCTACTAAAATTATGCATATTATAAAAGAGGAGGATAATGTGCACTCCATGTAATTTACGAAAATTATTTAGTCCAAAGTAATATAGATCCTTTCAAAGACTAAAGAAAAATTATCAAAACATAAATTTATCCTTTCTCTCTTTCATATTAGATATGGAGCCTGGTTATAAATGCACAATGTCATTTGAAGAAGAAATCACAAAGGACAAGCCAATTTGCTGCAGTTTTTACACCATTCCTCATAATGTGTTTCATAATTTATTTAGACTTCATCGTTTATCATAATTGGGCATCCATAATGTTTTTAATTTTGAATGTCTCAAGCACTATAATCAATTAACATTATATATTGAATTCGATGTTGTTCTTAATTAATTTCTTTCATTGCCTTTTGACTAAAATTTTTGCACAAGAACTTAGCAAATAAGGTATAGGTCAGCCACTTCTTTTCTTGTAGCTAAATAAGATTGGATTCTACATCAATCCTATTACATCTTTCACCATTAATTTTTTAAGGATTTTAATTCTCTAATAACAGCATTAAAGTCTACTTGTCATAATTTTTAGATGGAATGGTGAGGATCCATAAGGTATACCATTAATTACTTTGTTTTATTATTTTTTTATCCTATAGATGGTTAGAAAAACTATTACATATTATAATTTATGAATCCTGATCTAATGCACTAACTAGTATAGTAGTTAAGATTTTCCATGGAACATGTAAAATGACCTGGGAATTAGTTATATAAGGAAAAAAGTATAAGATCTATCTGGTAGCTAAGAAATGAGGATTATTTTGAAGAATTGAAATTTTTACAAATATAATATGAATATATAGAAAACCAATGTCTATATCATCTTGGAAATACATAAACATGTTGCAAGCACTTTTGTAGGCCTATGAAATAGGTTAAGAATTAATCCATGAGTTTATACTATTCATAAGTTAATAAAAATGAATAATTAATTATGACACCACTTAAAATTATTAGGAATATATATAATATGAGAATTATACTAACATTCGTGACATGTTTCAAATGTGATAGTTGTGAATGCAATGAAATAATTTGCATAAGAGAAAAATATATTAGGTAGTATGATCCAAATAATGTATAATACCTTGGTGTAATAAACAAATAGAAAAGAGTTTACAATATGTTGAATCATAAATAAGTAGAAACCCTTAATATATAATGATTATGCATTAGATTTCATTTGAGATGACTTAACTACATATATAAGGCTATACAGAGTATTATATAACTTAATTAATGGACATCTTAATGACATATTAACTAGACATATCCTATATAATAAATGTATTAGAGGTCGATCATCTGCCTCACTTAAGAGAAGCATTTTCCATAGTGTTGATCATTTATGTATGCTTTTACATAATATATTCATTTTCTCATGTAGTATATTTGATTAGAAAATTCTTCTATTTGATCACATAATCTATGATTTCCCTCATTATTGCTTATTTGAAGGATTTCCTCTATTTCACAACTCATTCCAATTTGCATTCTATAGTGCCAATCCTTTATAAAAAAATTATACTTATCATCATATGTAGATCAAATATTGTCATCCTTCTTCCATTATCTTAGTAATATTTTCTTGTATACCTATAATCACATAATTACCCAAGCTCCTATTTCAAACCATGACAACCCTCAATTTTGTGTATGTGTGTAGGCATATTATAAGATGGTAGATATTAATTTTCTCATATATAGTGATGTGGAAATAGTAGCATAATATATAGGGAAAATCACTAAATTCAACAATCTAAATCGAAATATGTATTAATATGTCAATAGCCTATATCCAATAATATAACATAATGTCCTAAAATACAAGATAAGAATTATGTGATAATCAATAATATATTAATATTAATACACATAATTGAAAAAATGCATGTGTATAGATTCATAAAGAAATATGATAATAAATACATATAATATATAATATAAAATTAAAAGAAATCAATATATATTTAGTCTAAACATGTGTCATAATAAATAAATAAGAATCATTTATCGATATGACCATTGAAATGCTATGTTGGAAAAGTTTAGTCGATAGGCTTTTGATTATTGAGAAAACATTAAAATCTTAAGAACCATTACTCCTAATCCATCAAAATTAATTGTTCTTTTTTATGAATTATATAGAAAGACATCTATAAATATTGTCTAACAAAAATTTTAAATTATTTTTCCTTTTTGCAATAGTAAATAATGTCATTTTGAATTTATATATTATAAGATATCTAGAAACAAAATGATTGTAATTTGAACATGAAACATTTTTTTCAATTTAAAATTCATAGAGAAAGATATGTATAAATTGAATGTTTTCTTTTTGACATAATTAGAAAACAAAATTACAAAATTTTCATACCTGTTTAGAATTCAAAAAGAAATAACAAGTAACAGCTAACAGATTTTTACAATCCATTCTAATCTTGTATGCAAGTAAGAGCTCTTTTTTTTAAAAAATATTATCAATTTTTTTTTAAAAGATTGCATTATGTTAATTTACATACTATTTTCATCTACAAATATAAAGGTTATATCATTTTTTGTAAATCATAAATTCGTTATCACTTTTTTAATAATTTGAAAAAAACTCTATGTTTTATCAATTTAATTCCATTTTATTATTGTTAGATTTTCATTCTTTTTCATCCAAGTAAACTTATCATGTTACATATTGCTGAACATAGGGTTCGCCATGAAAAACAAGTTAGGAACTAAAATGAAGCATTTCGGTGTTTCTCGGGATGCGGATACATACGAGTAAATGTAAAAGGTCTTGAGACCTAGTCTATGCTCAACTTTGGAGAGAAACTAGCTTGAAACATAATAATTTGTGTTGCTCCTTACCCCTTGATATGAAGACTTTAGCAAAAGCACTAAAATGACTTTAGAGAGAAAGGAAACCATGGACAACTTCAAGAAGAGAAGTGGTTAGAGAATCAATCTTAGCTAAGATGGAACCAAAACCTAAACCCAAACTTGAGAACCCTATTGTAAATAAGTCTTGAAATATAGAGAAATCTTTACTAGACAGGAACATACTCATCAAAGTGAACATAGGGGAGAACAATCCCATATTGAGACTACAAAAGAAAAACATGTGACTAGTGTCATAATGAATGACATGAAAAAAGTAAAGTTGCATAACTATGATGATTTAGTGTTAGGAGACACTATCAAAGCATGGTGGATTGAAATGGAGAAATAATTTGAAATCCATGATTATTTATAAAAAAATTACCCTTGGGCTAGAAAAATATATAGCATATCTTCTTCTAGTATGTGAATTCTTCATATTTATTCTATTCCACTTCTGAAAAAAGAAACTAGATTTATAGAATAATGTCCTTTAGAATCTAGGCCTAAGCCAAAAAAAATAACACTACTATAAACAAAAATGAGGTTGAACTACTAGGATACAATAAAGGGTAGCATGAGAATCACTATATGTAAACAAGTCATATTATTCTAGTGAAAAGTATAGGAATCCACCACTAGGTGATTATACTTAAAATCAACAAGTTTAGAGCAAAAAGCATAAAAAAAGATAGTATGTGATAGATCGTGAAGAGGGTAGGAGGAGAGAATTTGGGAATGAAGATCCCATTTATTTGTCAAAAAGTTAAGAAAATCAAGAGAATTTACAATCCTAAAGGACCTTAGTTAAATAGAGAGGCACACTTCTTGAGAGAATTCCAGACCAAATAACCTTTTCCATTTAGATTGATTCAAAAATCCCATATAAATATTTTTATTTATGACCTATTCCCTGATTAATTCTATTTTTTTCATCATCTCCAATAAATTTTGAAAGAGGAATCTTAACTTTGAGTTCTGCATGTTTGAGATCAAGTCCACCATGGTGTATAGGCTAAAAATTATAGCCCAATTGATTAGATTTATTGCCAATTGAAATTTCTTAGAAAAAGAATCAAATACCTTTTAAAAAGTTTGAATATAAATGGAACCAAAAATTAATAAACATGAATACCCTACAAAATAAATTTTCAAAGGGTGAGGCAGCCTAGAATATAAACATCAAAATCTACAACTTAAATTTATCAATAGTTTTTTTCATTTAGGATGATTAAGAGATCCTTTTGACAAAGGAATAAAAATGTAATCCACAAAATTTTCTCCCATTCTAAAACTATAAATAATAATAATTCTCTATTGGATGGACAAAAGAGTATTAAACAACGACATATTTAGTTTATCTTCATTAATGTGTTAATTTGAAGTGACAAATAGATATCTAAAATATGTAAAAGATGAACAACTTGTAAAATATTAACCATTTACATCATTGTATTATCATCAACAAATGAAAGATGAGAAATTAAATCAATATCACTAGCCACATTCTACCCCTGAATGAAACCATTAACAATTTTGGTGATTGAGAAACAGTCCCAAACCTTCAACCGCAAAAAATGAAATAATAAGGGGAAAAGGGTTTACCCTACTATAATCCAAACATAACAAAAATAAGTGATGAAGGGATACCATTGAATCAAATAGAGAATGAAGAAGATTTCACATAACTCATAATAGAATATGTATTTTTATTACATTTATTATGATACTTTTAAGAACTTATATTTAGATTGAAGACATTTTTTAGACTTGTATATATATGATAATACACTTAATCTCGTACCATCATTAAAAAAAAGTCTAAAATTATTATTTATAATTTATTAAATAATATTTTATCTATTTAATATTGTCACAAAAAAACTAAATAATTAAACTATATTAAATATTAATACTTTATATTTCATATTGTTAAAAAGGAAGAAAAATATAGAAGACTAATATTTATTTTAAACAAATTTAATATGAAGCTCTTTTAAACGAAAGAACATGGCCAATTGCTATAAAAATCATTGCGAGCTTCTTATTTAGTTAGTTAAAAGTAATAATGGGATATAAAGTTTATTTTACATAATTTGTATCATAATAGTTAATGTTGGCATATAGGTTCTTTCAATTAAAAAATATTTTATCCCGAACTCTCAAAAGAGACAATATAGGATTCACTCCAAGAATCTTAGGGAGAATCAACACATTATAGTCCCTCGTTTGCTTCATTAAAACTTGTCAAATCAAGATTGAAGAGAGGAGTTGTAAAATTACGAATGAGAAAACATTAATAATATGTAAATTATGGAATGTAAAGTTTGTTGTAGGTATGCCATAATATAATAGTGTTAATTTTGATGTAAGGATTCTTTCAACTAAAAAGGTTTTTGTTCAAAACTCTTCGAAGAGACAAAATCTTTATAAGATATAAAGTTTGTTGTGCATACCTTGTACTATAATAGGAAAAACGCCACCTAGGGCACATGACAAATGCACACCTAGCTAAAAACAAAACACCAAAAAATAACAAGGAATCAGCAAGCACAAGGGTTCTTTCAATTAATGTTGACATAGAGGTTCTTCCAATTAAAAAATCTTTTATCCCAAATTCCGTGGAGACAATGTACGATGCACTCCAAGAATCTTAAAAAAAATCCACACATTATAATATTTGGTTTGCTTCATTAAAACTTGTCAAATCAACATTGAAGAGGGTAGTTGTAAAATAACAAATGAAAAAACATTAATAATATGTAAATTAGGTAACATAAAGTTTGTTGTAAGTATACTGTAATATAATAAAGTTTGTTGTAGGTCTACTGTAATTTAATAAAGTTAATTTTGATGTAAAAATTACTTCAATTATAAAGTTTGTTGTTCCAAACAAAGAAAAACAAAATATAAAGTATGTTGTGCGTATATTGTACCATAATAGTTAATCTTAGCATAACAATTATTTCGATTAATTTTTTATATTTTTATCGTCACCTCCCTAAGAAAGAATTTAGATGCACTTCAACAATCTTGAAAAGAATCCACACATTATAGTGCCCTGTTTACTTCCTTAGAACTTGTCAAATCAAAATTGAAGACGGCAGGTGTAAAGCGACGAACCAAGAAACGTTGATAATCTGTTCATTGGCCTGTTCGTTTTCAAAATTCCCAGAGAAAGTCCAATAATATTAACTGCAACTTCTGCAAACATTTATTATAATAATAATTAAACTACTGTGGAGCTCTCAGCGATGTAACAAAGTTGTTTTTCATGTATAAAGTTCCCCTACATTGTCAGTTTTGTACATCCCATGGAAATGGGCCGGGTATCGGTTGTGATAGTTCCTAGCTTAAATTGCCTTCCATTAGTCGTTAAATATTGCTTTAACATCTCACCAAACTTCCACCTTTTTTTTTAGGAGCAATCAAGATGAATTTATTAATGTTGTCCTTATAAAAAATGAAACGCATGGCCAGCTCGGATAGTTGTAAACTTTGAACTCATATTTTCTCAGATGGAGTTGCCCTCTGTTTCTCTACTCTCTGATATTCGAGTGAAAAGGAAGAGTCTTTCAGTAATACGTCCTGAAAAGAATGTAGAGAGATACTCACTATTCCTGAGCAATCTTGATCAAAAACTAGTGGGTTACGTCATAAAATTTGTTCATTTTTTTTCTGGTAATCAGGAAATAGCCTTTGATTCCATTATCTATCTGCATACGGAGGCGCTCAGTAAGATTTTGGTTTATTATGACTTCATAGCCGGGAGGCTTACGTTCAATTCAGAGGATCGGCGGTTTGAGATCAACTGTAATGCTGCAGGAGTTCCTTTTGCCGTTTGCACAAGTGATCTGACTTTGGAGCAGATGGGAGACGTTACATATCCAAATCCTGCCTTCACTCAGCTTTGTTTACTGCCCAGATCTACCAATCAATTACTAGAAGATGAGCCTCTCATGTCTTTTCAGGTTATGTATCAATAATGTGTGCACTATATTGAAATTTGCTTTTAGAATATAGCTTATAGAAAGATTTGATGTCAGAATAGGAAAACATCTATGCTAAGGATGAACTTGTAATCTAACAGTGAGGGGGACTTCTATTCTTAAAACGATGGATCCATATAGCTAACTTTTAGCCTAATCCCTCGAACTCGGTTCTGTCTCTCTCAGCTTGCCATTTAAGCTCTTTTCTACACGTTAAGTGATTCTCTTCATTCAGTAGAATATTAAAAGAGTAATAATTTAACATTGACGTAGTGCAGGCAACTCAGTTCAGATGCGGGGGCTTCGCTTTGGGAACAGTTGTAAATCATGGTCTTATGGATGGATTTGCACTGCGGGAGTTTGCAAAGAACCTCACCCACGTGGCTAGAAAAGGAGATGTGGCTTTCATCCCTGTAACTGATCGTACCTGCTTGAAAGCGCGATTTCCACTTTGGATAAAGTACCAGCATGAGGAGTTAGTGAAGCCTTCTCAACTTGGAGCTGATTCCTCGCCCTTCATGCAACGAAACATGAATCTTTTGCGCAATAAGGTGGTTCTCCACAACCAATCAGAGAAGCATGTTTTTAAGCTCTTCACTTTATCAGGGAAAACGCTTGGTCTCCTCAAACTAAAAGCTAAGGAAGGGGGAGTTTCTCATTGTTCAAGTTTCATTGTAGCAGTGGCACATCTGTGGCGTGCAAGAACTGCAGCAATGGCAAACATCAATGCCGACGATATTACAAGAGTTCACTATGTCGTGGACATGAGGTGAGATATAATATTAGTATTTTGCTTCGCAATTTAAGGAATCATTAGAAATGAATGCACACTTTAATTGAAGTCAATAATGGCGAGTCCTTGTTTATTGGATGGATTTGTATCAGGTCAAGGATGAGACCTCCTCTTCCGAGGGAATATGCAGGCAATGCAACAAAGGCAGCCTATGCAAAAGCAACAGCCAAAGAATTACTAGACCAACCATTGTCGGCGACTGTGAAAATGCTGGAAGAAGCGGGAAATAGATTGAGTGATGAGTACTTGAGGTCTGCAATAGACTGGCTTGAGTTACATGATGGAGTGATGCGTATGGAGAATGGGTTTGTGGTTACATCGTGGTCTCGCATGGAATATGGAGACGTGGAATTCGGAGGGGGAGTTAAGTCAATATATGCGGGGCCTGTGGTGTCTGGCAGAGTGGATATTGTGGTATTTATGGCGGATGCAAAGGATAATGCCGGCATAAAGATACACATTGGGTTGGAGCCCTCCCACATGGCCAGATTTCAAATTCTTTTTCAAAATGTAAACACCAATAAAACTATTAGGTCTAATATGTAAGACTTTCTTTTCTGTCGCTGGACGAGCTTATGCTGTTCTTATTATTAATGTTCTATTTTAATTCAACTAGTTTTTAAATTAGTCAATAGTTTCAGGGAATAAAAACCTATAAATAACTAATCATATTTCTAGAGTATTAGATTATCTATTCTATGATGATCTTATATTTTATAAAAATTTAGAAATATATGATCTTTTGTTTTTACAATTTATATAAATGTTTATGATATTTCTTCTATATATTATTTTAGTGTTATATTAAAAAATTTATGTCTATTTAATTAATCTTCTTTTATATGTGATTAGGTATAGTATGATGATAACTTCTCTATGTCTTATCTTGAATTTATGAATATCTGTCCAAGTTGTATGGCTTTCCTTAACACGATGTAAAAATGAATTTTTTTTAGCAAAATTAAGACTTAAATTATGCTTAAAACAACTTTTTATTCATTTTAAAGTATGTAATTTCTATTATAAAATTCTTCTATATATATAACTCAAAAATTTAGAACATGTGATATCAAATAAACTATATCACCATAATAATAAAAAAATATGGAAGCATTTATTGTTTAATGATTTAATGTGTACAACACATGCCAGAATAAATATAATAGTGAGACTATCTCTCTCTAATTATTTGCACATGGCTAATTTTGGTAGGAATAATATACTAATTTCAATTCAGCTAAAGTAAAAATATGAAGAAATGTGTATGAAAAATAGTAAAACATAAGGACATGACTTATATTTATTAATATTATTATAATATCAATTATTATCATATTTATTTTGTTTCAGGTTATTATATTCTATTGTAATATTTAATTATGGATATTGTAGATATCTAAATTTTATATTTAATCAATTTATTATTATTATTTTAAATATGATCATTAATATTTGATCAATTTGTCCACATTTTCACCATTTATACTAATTAAATAATGTTCTTATAATTTAGTAAATATTTTGCAACTCCATTATCTTTTTCTTCCCTAAAAAGTATTTGAATTACCATTTAATAATTATTTTTGCTTAACCTTAACTCATCCCTTCCAAAAATAAATAAATAAATAAAAACATTTATTTAGTTCCCTCAATCTAAATTTTTTTCTCTAATTCTTATTGGTTTTTAATTAATCTTAAATATAATGCAATTGGAAGTGTCACTTTTCTTGCATGGACATGACAAGTGGAGTTTAAAAGAGGAGCCAAGAAACCCCTCTTGCCACTTGTTATCTAAAATGTAACTATGTCAAATCTATTAAACAACCCTCATCTAAACCAATTTCAAGCAATCGATCTAAATGTTGATAGAGAGCTTTAGCATTTTCATATCCTATGGGTTGGACCTAGGATAAAACCCTAGAAAGGAGTGTAACCCGAGTTAGCAAAATAAAATTAATAGCCACACTAACACATATCCTAGAAAAAAGAAGCTTGGATTTGGATTGTGTGATCCTATCCACAACAATGAATTTACCAAAGGAATCAACTCTTCCCTTAAACACTCACATATTCTAATACTCAAGGGGCAACCTTGGGAGATAGATCCATGTAAGTACCACCACCCCCAAAATTTTCCAGGGATCCAAACCTGGTTTCCACTTACATAAGGATAAGAAATTTTGAAGATTACTCCCATAGGTCTACAAACCTTCTATGAGAATATTAATCATATCTTCTTGGTTAACAAAACTAAACAGAAAAATACCATTTTCCATTGCATTAATAGAAATGCTACCTTTAAGTTTCCATCAAGCATTAGCCCATTTTTGAGCTAATCTATGGTAGGCTGAAAAGACACAAACTTACCAACAAGATAGAGGCAAAGATCAATAATAGGAACATTAAGCAACACATCAAGATCCTCAAATTGTTGGTCTTGCATGATACAACCCACCGAAGGAGTTGGTTGCTTAGGACTTTTACCCATTTGAAGGAAACTTCCCCCTAACAATTTGTTAGTGAATCTGGTAGGTTCCTCATCTGCAAAGAAGGATTCAAGGTGGTACTGGGCAAGGATGGAGTCTGTACATCTAGGGTAACCTTGACCAAAGTTTCAATATTCTAACTACAAACAAAAGAGTCCATAGAGTTCATATGACTATGGACCATGTGAAGTGGAGACTCCCATAGCCCCCCCTACCATTCCCATCCGAAACAACACAATCAGGAGAAGTATAAAAATAGAACCACTTAAAAGCCTAGGAGCAGTGAAACAACTGAACAAAAACCTAGATTAACTAGTTAATTTGATTTTTTTCAGACATTTTGAATTTTTTATGCAAAATGGGATGAAAGATTAACCTTTAATTTATTTGAGAGGTTAAGCATTGTGAGCTATTGGCACAAATTAGGAGGAGAGATTAATCACTAATCTTGGCAAAGAGGTTAATCATCTCAAAAAACATTATGCAAAATGAGAGGAGGGATTAACCACTAACCTTGGCAAAGAGGCTAAGCATTTCAAACTTTGTTCGCAAAATGCGATGGATTAACCACTAACCTTGGAAAAGACGTTAAGTATTGTGGTATTTTCATGTGAAATGAGAGGAGGGTTTAACCAAGAACTTTTTGGATTTTTTAGCAATAAGGGAGGAAAAAGCATGGTAACTTAAGGTGTTTCTTTTATTAAATATATCTATCCAAAATTAATAAAATAAAAAATATATTAAATTAATCAAAGACATTAAAATTATTTTGACAAATAATTTAATATTTTTCTATTTGAAGCCTAGTTCATAGAAATGCACATAATTTTTAACTGAGATAATAAATTTCTTTGAAATTTGAACTAGACATTAAAGGATGCTAGGTGAAAGATTTAAACTTTTATTAAACAAAGGCTAATGAAAATTGAAGCATTAAAATCTCACAAATAATGAACTAGGCTTGGATCGAAATTTGCCATGGTGTTCAAATGATATCTAATACATATTCATGAAAGGGTTTCTCTCAACGCATTGGAATTATAATATTTAAATTTTTTGTTCTTTGATCGATATATGATAGGATTATACATGATAGAAATCAGAGATGGTGGCATTGGACTAAAGCCATGTAGTTACATATCCTATAAGCACTTAGAAGTACACATTAGGGATTTTACCAACCTATACTTCTATGCAAAAATTTAAAATTTTGGATACATTAAAATGAGGGCAATAGAATGATAAACTTGTGCTCCCATCAAAGAACAAGGAATTCTACCACAATTACTGTGCTATAATCATTTTTGTTTTGAATAATTTACTTGCATGTAGAAGTTGCTCAATATCTCAAGTAGTATTAAGTTTCTTAGGATCCTATAGTT
The DNA here is from genome assembly GCF_030272615.1 of Cryptomeria japonica. Taxonomy (NCBI): domain Eukaryota; kingdom Viridiplantae; phylum Streptophyta; class Pinopsida; order Cupressales; family Cupressaceae; genus Cryptomeria; species Cryptomeria japonica. The sequence continues at coordinate 265,169,164 of NC_081411.1, forward strand.
ACTATAATACTAATATAAGTAGGAAGGTGACTACTTTATTATAATTTATTGATTTGATTAACAATGAACAAAATTTAATATAGAGGATAAATGGAGAAAAATGTTGTTGCTAAATGCAAAAACACATATAACTATATAAGAGGCATAACCATAGAATGACTAACAATGTAATATAACATCCATGCTAGCACATACATATATGTTTTCATTTAGTAGATGAAGAAATTTAACGTGAGAATTAAAGGGAAGAAAAATTAACAAATAAATCAAATCCAAATTATTCAAAATAAAAAAAGGGCATAATAACTTGATAAAAATATTTATATGTAGCTAAAGTATCTTTTAATGATTCTAAACCTTTTTTCCAAACATACTTAATGAGATAGTAATAAGCTAGAAGATATGATGATTCCTCTTCAAGTAAATTTGAAAAAGGATAAACACACAAGTGGTATCTTAATAAACCATAGAAAAGAGGTAAAAACAAGAAAATGCCCTAAATACCCAAAAGTTTTAGACAGAGGGGTGGGATATATAAATAGTAAATTTCAATAATGTCACTGTATGCAGGAAAAGCGGTGCAATGAAATGGAAATTATAAAATTCAAAGACTTGCCCACGCACCAATGGGACTCTTGGTGCAAGTTATGGAGTTATGTGGAATAGCTCAACCTCCCAAGGGGTGTTCCATTGTTCTCTATCTCACAAGACCCCTCAAGCCAATGCCTTTGCTCTTAGATCACTAAGCAAAGTGACTTAGCGATGACAATCATGAGAATGAGGGATGCTTTTGATCAATCTTAGTATGAATGCATCCTATATAGGCAAGTTTTAACAAATGAACTAAACAAGTGATGATAAGATGAAAAGATTAGTGAAATACTATCCTAACATGATATACTAGTTTATATGATTAACTAAGATGATAGAAATGCTTCTAAAATGATTAGTAGATTTATTTCTATTTCAAACAGAGATTAAATGCTTCACTAAAAATGAGTATAAGTGAGATGCTAAAGACTTAGATCTTTTGAAGAAGGAATGGGCTCTATTTATAGGGAAAATAGGGAAATGGATGGTCAATATTGGATGAGCTTATCCAGGGTTACGATTGAAAGTTATCAATCCATGTTTACAATTCTCACCAGTGAAATGGTGACAATTGTCAGCATAAGACTACTTGAGAGGAGCTATAAGAAGCATTAAATGCTTGAGAATACCTCATGGTTACCATAGGAGGTAAGGGTTAAGGTTAGGTTAAGATTACCCATTGGATAAAGATTTTACCCATTGGATAAACTCTTGTGCAAGGGTCAAAGGAATAACCATGGTCAAAGAAATGAATGCTTGATGAGACCCTATGGTTAGATGAGGGTTGACTTAGGCAAAAAGTCTCTAACCATGCCACAAAGGGTTAGTTAACCATTAATGCTTTGGAAGACTTTGGGGACAAATTTGTAAGAGTCCTTCCAAATTTGGGGGTATTCAACAAGTTAGCTTGTTGAAGGCATAAAGGCTTTAATGCCATTGGATGACTTTATTCCAAATTTGAGAAGTGACATCCTTAAATTTAGGGAAAGGGGGTAATTGAAAGGTTTAGGCTAATTGATTAGGATTAGATAGGTTCTAGAAGAATTTAGGAAGGGGGGTTAGGAGGCAAGTGGTAGATGTAGGAAAATGCAAGTGGGTGAGGGATAATAGAATTAATTAAAATAAATTGCTTTATTTCAATTGTGGTTGCAAGTGGAGGATTTAAATAAATTATATTTATTTATTTAAAGTGAACAATTTAATTAAATGTAAATTTAATTAAAAGTAGAGAGAAGGGATTTAATTAAATAAAATAATTTATTTAATTAAATGATGTGAAAGGTTAAAGTGAATTTAAATAAATAAATTAAATAATTTATTTAATCAAATAGAGGAATGTGGATGATTTAATTAATTTATACTTAACTAAATAGAGGAATGAGAATAAAATGAACATTAAATATTCATTTAGGAATATGGTCATTTTTATACATCTACATTTTGCCCCTCTTTGAAGTGACATGTGTGCACATGTTGATTCAAACAAAATTGATGTGTTGTCAAAATTTGATCATGATCAGTGTGATGTGATGTATCGAGATGTTCATGTCGTGCCCCAAATTTGATAGATGATGTGGATAATGCCCCCTCAGGAGATGAATCAAAAAATTGAAAATTTGATTTGATTTTGATAATTGTTGATAAATTTCATCGCATTTTAAAATTTTGTCTATGTTCAATGTGCCAATTTGATTCATCTCCCAATAATGATGTTTGTGAGGGTTAGAAGCGAGACCATGAACAATTTACATGTTCCACCACGTAACCCTAATTTTTGTTTACCCAATAAAAAGGTAAAAAGTGGTTTGATTTGTATCATTTGTGCTTGTTGACTTTGGAGAAAGTGACATTTGGATAGAAAGACAAAATGTTGGTTCCCTATGCTTCTCATCGATTTGAGCACGTTCATCGCTACCGGAGGCCCGCCACATATGGATCACCTATAAGTCATCGATTCTTGCCCCTTTTTGCTTTCCGTTTCGTCATTTTTGGTCACGTTTTTATTTTTTATTTTTTTTATTCAGAATTTCATGGGTTAGCGCATAGGGTATGCACCATAGCACATACGATAAAAACCATAGCGTGTAGAGTTTAAAAGCTAGGGTGGCATCGGGGTTAGGGTGCGTAGCATGTAGCCAATGTAGGCTAGTGCATTAGGGACTTTTAGTGCATAGGGCTAACAGGATAGCGCTCAGGGGGTAAAGGGTAGTGCGTAGGTAAAACCTAGCGCATAGCGTCAATAGGGTTGTGCATGGGTAGAATAGGATAGCGCACAGGCTTAACTTAGTGCATAGGGTTAGAGAGGTGGCACAAGGGTGGATTAGGATAGTGCGTAGGGGTTTTCTAGTGCATAGGGTTAGAGGGGTGGCATAAGTATAGAATAGGGTAGCGCATAGGAAAGTTTTAGCACATTGGGTAAAGTATGTAGAGCATAGTGGGGTTTGGCTAGTGCATAGGTAGAAGCTTAGCGAGTAGGCAGAAAATGTAGTGGAAATTAGGATTTGTGAGGTATTTTGAGAGGAATGAAAATAGGTGGGGGTAAGTAGGTGTTTGCCATTTTTTCCTGGATGGGTACGATAGCCAATCTGCATGCCTATTGCGTGGATGTGTTTTGTGCGTTGATAAATTTTGAGATTTGTCTTTGTTGAATTTCCAAGTTGAGTGTGTGAATGATTATCTTGATGTGTCGGTTGTGTTAGATTTTTTATTTTTTTTTGTCATGAATATGATGTTCGATATGAGTTTCGATATTGTTTCTAATATGAGTCTATCGATATGGATTTTGTTTGTTCGATATGGATTTTGTTTGTTCGATATGGAATCTTGATATGGATTTTGATAGAGAAAAACTTGATTGGATTTTGCATTGTTTCAAGTTGATATGAATGGTGATGTTTGATATGAATTTGATTTGAAACTTGATTTGATTTTTAGTGTTTCAAGTTTGATATGAATTTGATGTTTGATGTGGAGTTTGATTTGATGTGAAACTTGATTAGATTTTTCAGTGTTTCAAGTTGATATGAATTTGATGTTGATATGGATTTGATTTGATGTGAAACGTGATTAGATTTTCAGTGTTACAAGTTGATATGAATTTGATGTTGATATGGATTTGATTTGATGTGAAACTTGATTAGATTTTTAGTGTTTCAAGTTGATATGACGTTTATTTTGATATGGATTTGATTTGATGTGAAACTTGATTTTGATTGTCAATTTTTCAAGTTGATATGAAGTTGATGTTTGATATGGATTTGATTTGGTGTAGTAACTGATATTGGACATGTTTTGTTTGTGGCGGGAGCAGCTTGGGGTTCTTCACTCATGAGAGTGATTTCTGAGTCTGTGGTCTTTGATTCCACGATTGACACAGGAAGACAGAGACATTATTGAGACATGTGGATTATCCTCTTTATTAGAGATGCCTCGGTATATCATTAACTAGGGTTTATTGATAGCTTTGGTAGAGAGGTGGCATAGTGACACCAACACCTTTCATTTGGCAATAGACGAGATTACAGTCACACCAGAGGATTGTTATCAGATTTTGTGAATTCCTGTGGTAGGTGTACTATTGCCATATGAGTAGACTGAGGAGGGCGGGACAGAGGCGCTTCGCTGGATTTTGTATGATGAGCATATTTGTGGATATGAGATCCCGTGGCAGGAGTTCATTGATTTGGATTATGCCCCACTACCATCAGTACTGGAAATTTTTGTAGGTGGCTTCTTGTGTCTCAATCGTAGGTCAAAGGGACTAGCAATGGGATGGGGGTTGGTCCTAGAGGATATGATGACACAGGGTCACCGGTTTGCATGGGGGTCTGCTATGCTGGCCCATTTATACAGAGATTTGCATAAGGTGGTATACTTGGGGTATAGCAGTTTATTAGTTGGGGTTACATTGTTACAGGTATGGGCATGGGAGCACATTCCCGTAGCGAGGCCAATTGTAGATAGGGATAGGCCGGTTGGGCACACCTCTACATATGGATACAGAGGGATAGTTGTGCAACATAAGCTGGGCAAACTAGAGCATTGGAGGAGGGTGCTTGACGATATTGATACAGTTGTCTAGAGACCGTATATGGAGTGCGAGGTGTGGGCTGAGGATGGGCTAGAGATTCCCTATGTGTACATGTCCCAATTCCTGATAGGGTGGAGACCATTTCTGATCGAGAGATTCCTGCAAAGCCGAGTTCAACGACAGTATGGTCGACAACAAGGTATACCATAGGGAGTATGTTTATAAGATCGACGAAGGCAGAATGTGCCAGAGTTGGGTCTGACCATTGATAGTGTTGCGGCAGTTGAGGAGTACATGCACCTAGTCGGCCAGATATGGGACTATGCCTACGAGGTAGTGGATGCAGGGATGACGGAGGAGTTTGCAGTGCTCTTTGTGGCTCATGATGTAGCTCGGATATCAGATCTAGCAGAGATAATTCCCGCTTTTGATGATGACGAGGATGAGTAGCCCGAGAGGCTAGGTAGACGGAGAGAGAAGGGAGAGGAGCTCGAGGAGGGAGGTGCGGATGGTGGAGGAGGTGGCCGAGATTGGCATGGAGATAGAGCAGGGAGAGTAGATAGGGGGAGGAGAGGAGATAGAGGAGGAGTTGGTGGGGATAGAGAGATGCAGGGTGTGAGAGTAGTGCAGCGGGTAGTGGACGATAGAGGGAGGGGAGGTTTGGCAATTGGAGCTGGTGGTGGTGGGCGAGCAGGGGAGGTTATAGTAGCGATGGGTGGGACAAACGATTTTAGATGACCCACTCAGAGGAGGAGATCAGATGTGCTATGCCCACCAGTGTCGAGGATAGGGAGAGGGATAGGGGTACCATGACACAAGTACCCCTCCAGATTCAGATTCCTACTCATTGAGAGGATGCTCAGATTAGATCCTTATAGTTGTCAGTGCAGCATCTACAGACAGTTATTGGTGCATCAGCGTCAGATTACACAACTTACCACAGAGCGTGATATAGTGTTGGAGCGCTTGGGTCGAGCGAAGGCTAAAGCAGATAGTCTGGAGAGAACAGCGGCTGGTGGGTCGATGAGAGATACCTTGAGGGAGATGCAGTATATAGCCAAGGAGGCTGAGTACTATCGACATCTCTATGAGGAGTTGGTGCCTAGGGAGCGCAAAGCTCCTATTTTACAATGATGATATCTAGTCAATCTAGGCAGATCGGTACGAGGATAGAGAGCAGAGGTGTGACCGGGCTGACTCGTCAGGATCCACCTGGAGATTCAGGTACTGGGACATCTGCCGCGAGACCATCACCCTCAGGAGATAGTCATACCTGAGAGACCTTGTCTCTATTGTATTTTGAGCATTTGTTGTATTTGGGACATACATGACATCGTTTGTATACTTGATCATTTTTGAGATAGATATATATATATATATATATATATATATATATATATATATATATATGCCACCATTTTCTTTGCTCCACATGTGATGTGTTTGATGGATGATGCTTTATATGATTTTGGTGATTCTATGATGATGATGCAAATGCTTTTATTTTGATGTATGTGTTTTGATATTTGATGGATATGACTGGATGATGTATGATTTATGAGATTTATCTTTAAAATGAGATGTATGATAATGAGAATGATGTGAGATGTATCTGGAAAATGATATGTATGAAAATGATAATGATATGCAACTAATTGTGAAATGATATGAAACTAATTGTAAATTGATATGCAACTACTTGTAAAATGATATGCAACTAATTGTAAAATGATATTGAACTAATTGTAAGATATGCAATTAATTGATCATCCTCATTCTTCCATTTGTCATTCCTGTATAGTCACATGTTGTTGCTTTCTTTGTGTTTATCATCATTGAGCTGTTTGGATATGTTGAAAATTTATACAAGCATAATGGTATAATTGAACCATAATGACTTGAGAAAAATTTACATGATTTTTGATTTTGCAAGATGGCACAAATGTGGAGGTATAATTGAACCAAGATGACCTGAGTGTGGCTTGCGTATAAACAGACAAGATTAAACCATTTGTATGCGCAAAGTGGAGCAATGTCTTCAGTGATATGCTTTGAATTACGTCTCGAGACAAGTATTTGCATAGTACAAGTGATCGCCTCACAGACAGAAAACTAAAAAATATTTGAGTTCCAATTACTTTCTCTAGCTTGATGCATCGTTGAGAAAATTTTTAGAGGATCCAATAGTTTAAAAAAAAAAAAAAAAAAAGTTCAAGTGCAAAAATAGTCAAAACATCATGCAAGATGTAAACATTTTATACTTCAGAAAATCATCCATCATGTGTTGTGAATTTGTTAAGGGTATCCATGTTTGGTTCTCTTGTTTGTTTTGACCTTATTCTCTTGGTCTACTGCAAGGTTTGATTTATTGATAGGACAGAATGTAGATCAATGTTGCCCCAAGCTAATTTTACCGTCTGATGTGGATATGTATAGTGATTACCAAGCCATGGTGGGATATGATGAAAATGATATTTTGGATAAACAAGGATAGTGACTACGCTAAGTATATCCTGGATAATGCTAGTTTCATAAAGTGTTGGGCGATGGTTGGTGGTGCTTGATTGTAGATATAAAAGTTTGATAGTAAGAATAGATAGAGGAGTTGTCCTCTCACAAGTAGCACCTTTTTCCAGGTTTTCACCATTTGTGTCTATTGCATCTTTTTGTACTTTTTTTTTTTTTTGTATTTTTCACTTTTCCGTGCATTAGACTGCTCAAGTATAGTATTTCTTCAAATGAATGTTGTTTGTTAGTTCATCGAGCACATTTCCTTCTGAAGTTGTTAGTTGATAGGCGCCCAATCCATAGGCTGAAATGATGGCATAGGGACCTAACCAATTAGGTTCAAGCTTCCCTTTCTTTTCTCGATCCTGTTGATTTTTGGGATTTTCTTTGAGTACGAGATCACCGATTTTAAAAATCCTATGGATGACCTTGTGGTTGTAGCTTTGACACATGCATTACTGATATGCTTTGAGGTGAGTATAGGCATGTTGTCATTTTTCATCTAGAAGTTCTAGCTCTTGCAGTCTGTTTACTCGATATTCTTCATCTAGAATGAGGCTTTTTAAAGATACTCTGAGTGATGGAATTTCTATCTCAAGGGGTAAAATTGCCTCTGATCCATACACCACTGAATATGGCTTAGCTCCTGTAGGTGTGCAGATGTTAGTTTTGTATGCCCAAAGTGCTAGATTGAGTTACACATGCCAATCTTTTCTTGCATCATTTACTGTTTTCTTGAGGATTTTCAATATTATTTTGTTTGATGCCTCTTTTTGACCATTCCCCTATGGATAATAAGGTGTAGAGAAACGATGTTGGATTTTGAATCATTCACATAGTTCTCATACATCCTAGTTTTTGAAAGGTCATCCATTATCTGTGATGATTGAACTGGGAATGTCATATCTGCAGATCAGATAATTAAGAATAAAAGAGGCAATTTGTTTTCCAGTCATTGTGGTCATGGGGACCGCTTCAATCCATTTGGTAAAATATTTTGTTGCAGTGATAATGAACTTGTGTCCATTTGAAGATGAAGGATGTATTTTACCTACTAAGTCTAGGCCCCACTGACAGAAAGGCCAAGATGTTGTAAATGGCTGCAATTTCTATGTTGGTGCATGTATAAGATTGCCATGGACTTGGCATTTAAGATATTTCTTTGAAAAATGATAAGAGTCTTTTTCCATTGTCGACCAGTAATATCCCATTCTTAGAAGTTTTTTAGCAAGAGTAGGACCACTTGAATGTGTGCCACAGATACCTTCATGAAGCTCTTATATAGCATAGTCAGCTTCATTATGATCAAGGCAATAGAGAAGAGTACCGTCTAGACCTCGACGATACAAAGTATCAGTAGTTAGAGTGTAATGAGCGGCTTGCCGGATAAAATTGCATTTTTTATTTCGAGATAGTTCAATGGGTAGGGTATTGGTTTTGACATAGTTGTATATTGTGCCATATAATGGAGAGTCTGAACCAGTTAAGGCATAGATAACATGGGATGCGAAATTGTCATAGGCTAGGGAAAATAGTTGCTCTACCAGAAACTCATAACAACTCTGTTGTTTTGGAATTTGTATCAGTGAAGCGATAGTAGCCATTGCATCAACTGCTCTATTGTCCAACCTGGATATTTGGTCAAAGGTGATATGTACAAAATATTGTTTGAAATCATCCACCATTCATTTGTATGGTAGCAACTTGTCATCTTTCATCTGATAGTCATTGTTGATCTAATTTATGACTAGTTTCGAATCTCCATAGACTTTCAATTATGTGATTCTCCATTCCATGGCCATTTTGATCCCTATAACCAGTGCCTCATACTTAGCAATGTTATTTGTGCATGGAAACATGAGTCTATATGATCTTGGTATGGTGTGTCCTTCAGGAGTGATGAACAAGATGTCGACACCTGAGCCATGTTGAGTGTAGGAACCATCTAAGTATCGGGTCCATTACTTAGTGGTAATAGTAAGAACATCCATATCTATAAATTCGATCTCCATTGGTTGTTTATTTGGTAGTGGTGCATCAGCTAATTGATCTGCAATTACTTGTCCTTTGATAGCTTGACACTCGATGTAGTGGATATCAAATTCGCTGAGAATCATTACCCATTTAGCCAATCTACCTATGAGAGTTGCTTTGCTGAACAAGTACTTCAGAGGGTCAATTTTTTCTACTAGCTTGATTGTGTGAGCTAGCATGTAATGTCATAATTTTTGAGAAGAAAATACCATTTTTAAACAAGCCTTCTCAATGAATGTATAATTGAGCTCATATCCATTCAAACTTCTACTGATGTAATAGATAGCTCATTCCTTGCCTTCTTGATTTTCTTGTGCCAACAGTAACCCCAATGATATCTTTGTTGTTAATATGTAAAGAATAAGTGGCTTGCCTTCTATTGGAGGTACCAAAACTGGTGGGTTCATTAGATATTGCTTGATTTGATAGAATGATTCTGCACATTTGTCTTCCCATCTGAATGGTACATTCTTGTGTAGAAAATGATTGAATGGTAGACTTTTATCTGCTAGTTGGGCAATGAACTGCCTGATTGACTGGAGCCATCCTTGCAAGGATCTGAGTTGGCTGATGTTTTTAGGTGGTGGCATTTCCATGATGGCTTGTACCTTTACTGGATCTACTTCAATGCCTTTTTCTGATATGATGTAGCCTAATAACTGTTGGCATATGCACACTCCAATGAGACATTGTATGTGATTGAAGGTTTTGTCATTGATGGCAACCTTACAATCCTATGGCACCAGCAAGGCATTATACCAGCAAGGCATTACATCGACATGTTAGTGCACTGGCATCAATAGATCACACTCTACACTGGCATTCAGGACACCGACACTAACACAGAAGAAATTAAGTATACCAGCATAGAGGCCGACAGGATTTTGTTATATTATATTTTGTTTATTATTGTAAAACTTTGCAAGCCGACTTGGCATATTGTAAAATGACTCTTATATATAAAAGAGATCATTGTAGACATTTTGTAATGAAGTAACAAAGTGAAGAAAGTGATGTATGCAAAATATTAAGGCAGACCTATTATATGAAATATAGGGTAAAGGGTTTATGTAAGAAGCAAAGTAGCAACCGGTACTGGATCAGGCATTATAGATGCTATTGTAAAGTAGTACAAGATATTGGATTTGTATAATCCACATTGTAAGTCAGTGAAACTTCCTATTTGAGCAATGAGCTCTAGGCAGTTGGCCTTCTTGCATGTGCAGGCCCCTATTGTAAGTAATATTCTCTTATTGGCCAGTAAGTGGATATTGTGGGTCACAAATCCCACCGAGGTTTTTCCCACACTAGATTTCCTCGTTAAATCCTTGTGTTATGGTGTGCTTTTCATGTGGATGTTCTTAATTCTATTTATTGCATTATTTCTTCCATATCGGTACACTGTTATAATATGTTCTGCATGTTTTAAGTTAAGAAATTTTGTACACCGGTTAGATACTAATTCACCCCCCCCTCTCAGTATCTGTGGGAATCCTAACAATTGGTATCACAACTTGGTCCTCTATTTTCAAAAGCCTAACAACTTGAGGAAGATCTTGACACCAGTAAAGATGGAAAATCTGATGAAGCAACTAGAAGGAGCTCTTTCAAACTATGATGCAGAGAAATTGAAAAATATCAAACTAGAAGATGATTTAAGGGAAGCTTAGGATATCATTCAGGCACTTCAAGAGAATCTTACTGTTGCAAGAAATAAGAGAAGAGAACTTTGTGAAAAGTTGCAAAATGAGAATGATGAAAAGGAATCACTTAATGATAAGATAAGCAAACTGAAACAAGAGAACATGACAACAAAGAATGAGATGTAGGATATGACTATGAGATTTTGTAAAGAGATTGAGGATAGGAAGAATAATGAAGAAGAATTGACCAAAAGACTAAGTGATGTAGCAAATGAGAACACAAGACTTAGCTATGAAAATGACATACATTGAAGATAGATCTGATGCACACTCAGAATGACTCAAATGAACTGATGAGACAGAAAGAGGTCTTAGAAAGAGAACTAGAAACTGCAAATCAACATAAAGAAAAATTCAAGAAAAGCTCAGAGGAACTTGGCACCTTGCTGAAGAATCAAAAACCTAAAGGTGAAACTTCTAGAATTGGCTTTGAAGTTGGTGAAAGCTCTGGTACTGCAAATACTCAAGATCACAACAAACCGGTAAGACAACCTAATGCTTATAAATTCAATGGAAAATGCTTTAACTGTAATAAGTATGGTCATAGAGAAAATGAATGTAGATCTAGAAATTATCAGAATATCAACACACCCACCGGTCAATGTTCAAAATGCAACAAAGTTGGTCACAACTCAGAAAATTGTAGAATGAATGTGAGATGTTATGTTTGTGGAAGATTTGGACATCTATCTAATCAATACAGAACACAAACTGGCATAGGTTATGGGAAATCTATTCAGAAGAATAATGTAACTTGTTATACATGAAACAAGATTGGGCACATTGCTAAATTCTGTAGAAGCAAAGGATCACTGGTAGACAACAAAAGTTCTAGCTTGAAAGGTAAAGAAAAAGTTGAAGAGGTTAAGCAAGAATTCTCAAAATAATGGATTAAAAAAGCTGATCTAAATATTGGGAATACCCCTCCACCAATAGAACCAATCAATACTCCACCAGCATGATAGAGTGATGCTTCACTAGTAGGACAAAGTAGTGCTCCATCGGCAGGAATTTCTTCATCTAATTGAAGAAAGTTTCCTTGAGGGTTTGGCAATCTAATGACACATGTGCTATTATTCCCTCAGTTAGAGATAAGAAGTTGGAAATTACTTATTACCGGCAGACAATGTTAAGTGAACACTTAACCGACATGCATTTAATGTGGTAGATGGTGAAAAGACACTATAAAATTGAGGTTTTGGCTCCATTTCATTTCACCAAGATTTCAAACCTACGAAGAGCATGAAGATTCTGAGCTAAGACATTTCGAGCAAGAGGCAAGAACACTTCAAGCAATCATCCATCCTAAAGGAAGAAAAAAAGGTATTTTATCATGGCATCCACCTCTGCAATTGATTATATAGCAAACCCTACTATTGTCGAAGTTATAAAAAGACCTAGGCCCGTATTTCAATTAGTTCCTGAGGTAGCAAGGAAAGATGATACCTTAGGTTCTTTTTCCCAAATTCCTAAGGGAGTTGTTTATGCTGAAGACCCCAAAATTTACATCCATTGCAACATTGAGGAACTAAGAGATGAAGAGATTAAAACCATGTTTAAAACCGTGATATGTGATAAATCCAGCAATATAAAAGATGAACACAAGATTATTGAAACCCTAGGATTTATAGAGATCTTTAGCATTCGTGAATTCCCCAAGGATGTGATTAGGATAGTCTTAAGCAGGGTACATGGTAAATTTTTCAGGCTAGATGCAATCCACAAAAGCACTAAGGAAGCTGTGAAAGCTGTCACAGGGTTACTGACCACCGCTAAAAGGCCAGACAAAACTAAGAAGGTATCCAATGACCTAGTTACAAACCTAACTAGTGCAACATTCGACAAAAGGTCCTTAAGAGTAAATGATGTAACAGACATTAATGTGAGATTTATCAGCATGATATTAGGGTATAAGGCTACTCATGCAAATAGACTTAATTTAGTTTCAAGTTTATGTATTAAGAGTGCTTATGATATGGTCACTGATAATGCAAAGATTGATATATGTGAGTGGTTGAGGGATGAATTAATTGACAACTTAGGCAAGATTAAGAAGGACAAGAAAGGAACTTTCAGGTTTGGAAATCTGCTAGTATGTCTGATGCTACATATAACCAACAGGTTCCCAGTATAGGCTACAAAGATCTTGGATATGATATACCGGTAGGTAAATAGTTAACAAAACTATTCAATAACATGGGAGAAGACAAGGAAAACAATATCCATGATTTCTTTCAAGCATTAAAGGTCAAAATGAAGAAAAGAATTAGGTTATCACAAGAGATTGTTGACAAATATAAAGATGAAATATGCTTTGTAATCAAGAAGGATGAGATCTGGATGGAAGCAGTCATCCTGAGGACTGTTTGGCTAACAGAGATGGGCTATGAAACAGATGATCACATCATTGAAACTTATGCTAAAGCACTTCTAGAAACCCCTAGAGAACCTAAGGAAGAAATATTTGGTAGTGCAGAAACTATTGAAAGCCAAATTCAATCAAAGAAAAGAGTGAAAAAGGTTGAGGCAGTTGTAAGAAAAGGTTCTAGATAGACAAAGGCAATTAAAGAGGATGTGTTAAGGTAAACCGGTATAACAGAGGATGAGTTAGCAACTCTACAACCTGAAACTCACCTATCACCAGTAGGTACTTCCTCGGAAAGTGACATGCCTACAACTTTCAAGAGAGTTGTAAGGAAAAGAGATCCCTCATCGGCAACCACACCCTCACCCAGGAGGACAAGACAATAACAACAAGCAGTGAGATCTCCGGTAAGAAAGGCTACACCAAAGAAGAAGAAACTGACACCCAAAAAGAAGAAAAGGATAAATAAGGACTTGGCCCCTTTTGACATACTGTTGAATGAAATAACAGAGGAAGGGAAACTAGAAATATAGAGAAAATATATGACACTTTGACAGCTGATGAAAAAGAACAAGTTGAAAACAGTGTTATATTGCATATGGATATGTATAAGAAATTTTTGATGGAAGTAGTAGATGAAGTTCCAGATGAACTGTTTAAGAGATTGGAAGCAAGAAGACAAGCAGTAATAGAACTAGACAAGAAAATAAAGATTGAAAAGCTACTTGCTGTATATCCGATGAATTCACCCAAAGAAATTGATGACTTAATTGCTGAAGCCAACCGGTCAGTATTTTCTACTGCACACTGGCACATTGCTTTAATGGTTGGAAGAGTTAATGAGGTGATTGAGGAGACAGAAAATGCATGGGATATTTTCCTAGTGGAACAAGAAAAACAAGAAGAATACATGAGTCACAAGCCTTTAAAGGTATATCAGAAAGAAAGGGACAAAGGTAAAGGTAAAGTTGGTGGACCACCCAGCATCAAGGTTAAAGACAACTTACCCCCACCTCCTTTTATTACTCCACCGGTAAAAACAAAATCTACAAAAGATCAACCGGCAGCCGAAAGTATGGATGTAGAGGATGGTAATCCTAATACTGAAGTCTTATATACTATGGATGTTGATACTCAAAAGATCAACATTGTGGTAGACAAAGATATAGCTGATAAAACTGAAATGGCTAGTGAGCCTCTGGTGGCTGAGCAAACTAATAATAAACAGGAGAAAATGACAGATCACAAAGAGCAAAAGGTAGAGACTTAGACTCAGACTAAGACAATGCAACAAACAAAGAAACAAATAGAGCAAAAGGCTCCAGAACAGGAACAGGAACATGAGGAAATAGTACCACCGGCAACTGGAGAAGCAAAAATACCATTGCTTAAGGAAATGTACACACAAACAGACCTACCATAGGTCAATACAAGCTTGGTTACTTCCACTAATGGTATTCAGAATGTTGGTTCATCATCAGGCTACAAATCAACTAATGTGACTAAGGTACTATTAGACTCAATTAAAAACATAACAAATTGTAGCTCACAAGCTTATAAGGCAATTGATGACACCATACCAATTTTGAAGGTAATTGCTCCTAACTGTAATATAGACAATAAAGATTCTTTAGGGCAACTTGATACCTTGTGTAAATATATCACAGAAAACATTGAGAAAATAAAGGAAGAGACATTGAAGGATAAAGTAGAAATTGAAAAGCATAAATTCTTTGATGAGCAAATAAAGAAGTGTACCAGAGATTTTGACACACTTCTACCAGAATTGTGTAATTTATTGAAAGAATACAAAACTATGTACAAAGACACCTGTAAGACAAACCTTTTGACTGTAGATATTGGTAAGAAGATGACCAAGGTACAGGATGAAATCAACAAACTTGAAGATAATTTTGTTAACTCACCTGATACACTATCAGTTTTTGAACAAAAAATAACCAATTTTGAGGAAGACTTACTTAAATTGGAAAGAGAAAAGGAGAGAATAGTGAATAAGGCAAAGCATCTGAGATTAAAACTGAGTCCAAGATTGGACTATCTAGCATCACTACGGAAGGAAGTATCTGAGGCACTTATACAAGGACAGAAAACACCAGCAGAGCATTTGCAACATCTCACCGGTACAGCTAAGAGAACAGAGACAGTAATAAGAGATAGTAAAAAGTTTATGGAGAGTATAAACTTGATTTTGGTGGATCTATTTCAAATTGTAACTACCCAGTTACAAGGTTGAACCTAAAAACTCTACTGACATCACAACCTTTGTCATTGATGCCAAAGGGGGAGTAGTGGGATGAGAAAATTCAATATCACAGGAATCATATGCTCAGGGGGAGAACACACAGTTTTGGTAACATTTTTGGACTTCACATTTTTTGATACACTTTTAGAAATTTCTCATGAGTATTGCCATCAATGCCAAAGGGGGAGATTGTTGGCATATGCACACTCCAATGAGACATTGTATGTGATTGAAGGTTTTGTCATTGATGGAAAGCTTACAATCCTATGGCACTGACAAGGCATTACACCAACAAGTTAGTGCACCGGCATCAGCAAATCACACTCTACATCGGCACTCAGGACACCGGCACCAGCAGAGAGGTCAACAGGATTTTGTTATATTATATTTTGTTTATTATTGTAAAACTTTGTAAGCCGACTTGGCATATTGTAAAATGACTCTTATATATAAAAGAGATCATTGTAGACATTTTGTAATGAAGTAAGGAAGTGAAGAAAGTGATGTATGTGAAATATTAATGCAGACCTATTATGCGAAATATAGGGTAAAGGGTTTATGTAAGAAGCAGAGCAGCAACCGGTATTGGATCAGGCATTATAGATGCTATTGTAAAGCAGTACAAGATATTGGATTTGTATAATCCACATTGTAAGTCAGTGAGACTTCCTATTTGAGCAGTGAGCTCTAGGCAGTTGGCCTTCCTACATGTGCAGGCCCCTATTATAAGTAATATTCTCTTATTGGCCAGTAAGTGGATATTGTGGGTCACAAATCCCACCGAGGTTTTTCCCACACCAGGTTTCCTTGTTAAATCCTTGTGTTATGGTGTTCTTTTCATGTGGATGTTCTTAATTCTATTTATTGCATTATTTCTTGCATACCGGTACACTGTTATAATATGTTCTGCATGTTTTAAGTTAAGAGATTTTGTACACCGGTTAGATACTGATTCACCCCCCCCTCTCAGTATCTGTGGGAATCCTAACAATAACTTCCCTGATGTTACCCTAAAGACACACTTCTTAGGGTTCAACCTGACTTGAAATTTCTCCAACCTGTCAAAATTTTTCTCTAATATGCCTAGATGTTCTGCTCAGGTAAATGACTTAGCTAGTAAATCATCCACATAGTCTTCCATGAAGGTATGCATCATGTCATGAAATATTATTGTCATTTCTCATTGATAAGTTTCCCCAGCATTCTTTAAGCCAAAAGGCATGACATTCCAACAATGCGTTCCCCAAGGATAGGTAAACGTTGTTTTATCTTGATCCTTTGAAGCTATCTTTATTTGATTATAGCCAGAAAAATCATCCATTAGTGATAACATTGCATGGCCTGTTGTGAGGTCTACAATTATGTCGATACTAGGCAAAGGAAAATCATCCTTTGGACAAGATTTGTTGAAATCTCAAAAATCGGTGCATATCCTGATGCTGCCATATGGTTTTGAAACTGGTACGATGTTGGAAATCCATTCAACATAGTCTATAGGTCAAATAAATCCGATATCTAATAGTTTCTTTACCTCAACTTTGACCATGAGCGCTACATGTGGATTCATCTTTCTCAATTTTTGTTTAACTGCCTTAGCTTCTGGAGCAATGGATAAGTGATGCATGATTAAGTGTGGATCAATCCTGGGCATATCTGCATATGACCAAGCAAAATTGATTTTCTTTTCTTTGAAAAATTTGATAAACTGATTTTCCTTCCTCTGCCAAAGATTTTGCTAGGTGTATGTTTTTCATTGCTTCTGTTGTACCAATGTTGATTGATTGAGTGGGGTAAATCAATATGGGTGATCGTTCCTGATAGTGTTCAGGAAGAGTGTGAAGTCTCCCATCTTTAGGTGCCTTAAAAAGGTTTTCACCCGCAGATGCGTCCTTTATTTTTACCTTTTTGTGATCTAGTGCTGCCATTGATTGGTTTTTAGTAGTAGATCCTTTATTTCTTTCATTTTTGCAACTAAAAGACTTGGCACTCCCTTGATTGCCGATGTCATTAGTTTTTCACTGGTAGAGTCTATTTCCAGGTTGATGGTATCAAACTTGTCCTAAATATGTGAGTATCAAAGTCTTTAGGGAGTCTAACTCCTTTGCTTGTGCGCATGAGTAGGTAATTTTCTAAGTCTCCCTCCATTAGATTTTCCACAAGTTTTTGAAATGAAGCACTTTCTTGACATTTTTTGGAGGAGTTCCTCAAAAATTTATGTGTCTTCTAGATTTGGATATTTGGAACGATTTGATAATCTTCAACCCATGCTAGACTCTGGTTGTGGTTCGCTTTGCTTGTTTCATTGAGAGCGAGTAACAATGGGCATCTAGTAGAAACTTTCTGTGACAAAGGGGATGAATTCCTCTTCGATGTTTTTCTCGAGGGTTGGTGGTTCAAATTGAGGTATGTTGTAAGTGATACAAACTTCTAGGAAGAAAGATGGATTGATCGTTCCTCCTTGATTTAGGTGTTGGTTGAATGCTAATTTTTGGCAAAAGGCTCTAGTTCTCAATGGTTCTTCGTCAGATTCATTTGACTTGTCTTGAAGATATAAGCGCATATGATGGAGAAAGGTGCAATGAGATTTGAAGAGCTGGCGATTGATGTAGAGAAATCTATTCCTTTTAGCAAGTTTCTGAGAACTAGGCTATTATTTCCTTAGCTTAGTGTTGTGATGAATACTCTTTCTTCTTAGAATATGAGGATTAGTCATGCACAGGTAATCAATGGTTTCCTTCGATTTGTTTTGGATTAAGATACCCTATTTGGAAACTTAATTCTATTTTTATCAAATGGAGGTTTAGATGCTCTCTCACAACAAAGTGCATCAAATGTTATAGAATAAGAACCTTCTTGATATGAAAACTCGATTTGACAACTTTAGTTTTGAAACAAGTATGTTTTGAGGATGAAATCCGTTTGATTGGAGGACATTTTGATGTGTGTGATGATGTTACCTGATTCTGATAGGAAAATGTGTTAATCCTTAGCTAGTTTTGGACTGGACAACTTTGTTCTAAGAATATCTTATTTTGCTAGTTGTGGAATTGTTCTAATACTCTAATTTGAATTTCTGCCTGATGGAGTGGAGAATTGAAAATGGCTTCCCAAACTGTTTTTAAAATTTTTCAAAAAATGTTTACGTTTGCTCTCTGTTTTCTCAGTTTTGACTACATGCTAAGCTAAAGACCCAATGCACTAACCAATGTCATCAATGCGCTAGAGAAAGATCTGAATGCACTAAGCTTCCCTTCTGATGCACTAACTTGAATTGCTTTGTTTTGACTTGGTCTGAAAAGTTATGCGCTAATATGTCCTACCGACGCGCGAACTTTTGAGCTCCACGCGCTAATGTTTTCTTCCAATGCGCTAAGCTGTTGCTCCAAAGCATTGAGCTGTTGCCTGGAAGTGCTAAGTATTAGCTGTTGAATGTTTATATTGCTTATGTGCTAGTTTTCAGAATTGTTGCGCTATGTTGAAGCTTGGATGCACTAAAAGATGGTTTCCAAGTGCTAAAATGTTGCTTCTACGCACTAAATTGCCTTGTTTGTTTTGACTTTGTTGGTTTTTCTGTGTTTTTTAACTTTCTCTCAATTTTTAAGGATGATTTTCTGAAGTATGAAATGCAAACATAGCATGAAAAAGACAACCATTTTGCTTATTCTAAACAAAGAGTGTATATTCTACGAGGATGTGTTCAAATCCCCAGTGTTTTGACAGGTTTGGATACAAATAATGCAATTCAATCAGACTCTTTATTCAAGGGTCATCAACAACACCATAGCCCATTAGTCTTGATACTTCCTCAGCTCAAACAGCCTTGTCACCCCCAAGGGGGTGCCCATTTTTTTGCCTTTTGCCAGAAATTAACTCAAAGTGAATTGCTTCATAGTTGAGTAGTTATCTTGGGAGATATATGGTGAGTAATCTTGGGGGAAGATTCTTCTTCACCCTTGCACTATGATATTGTAAATGTCTAGATACTGACTCGGCTCAAGGTTTCTAATACTAAGGTTCGTAATCAGGCTTCCTGTTGGGTTGTCAGTGATAAACTCCCTTAGGAGGCTTCCCAACCTTTAGAACAAAGGCTTCACGTATCGTAAAGATACTGGGGGAAGGATAATCTCTACGTGAAACCATTGAAAGAGACTTTCGTCACCTTCCACTTTTGATTATAGTGGGTTGGAACACTTGGCGTCAAATTTGTTCTCCACATAGGTCATTCCCCTCACACTGGCCAAAGAATGGCTTTAAGAGTTGTTAAATCCTTGGGAGGGCAGGCTTGCTAAAGGATTTAAAATGCTTTAAAAAATGAAAAGTGTAAGAGTGGTTTGGCTTTTTTATCACCCATTTAAGGGGAGAGCATATACCTTCCACTTTCAATGCAAAGCACACAAGTGTTCTTTTTATTTTTTCAGTGCAATGATTTGCTAAAGTCTATTTGGAGATGTTGCTCCAAAAAAGAATGGTGTTTATTTTATTTCCCAAATCAATGATTTTCTAATCTAGTGAAAAGAAACCTGGTCAACAAAGCATAAGAGTTTGATTTGGTCAACAAAAGGAAATCGATAAGGGGGAAGGATTTCCCTCTTTTGATCTTCTTTAAACAAAATTTTGACAAGTGAGGTTCTTTTACTTTGCAAAATTAAAATGAATCCTTTTAAACACTAAAGGATGGTGAGGTTCTTTTTAAAGCACTTTGCAAAAATAAAGTTGTTGGTTCTTTTTAGATATGAAAATTTTCTCCTAAGAAAGCAAGAAATGTTTTTGTTGTTGTTCTTTTTAGATACCCCAAGGAAAGTGTGAGTTCAATTTTAGTTAACAAGAAAATGAAGGAAATTTTAACTTAACTAACTTAACAAAACTAATAAAATTAAATTGTACTTCAATCCTAGCTTAAGTAAAATAAACTCTCCAACCTGCAAACAAACTATTACTTCCCTGCAAATAACCAGTAAAATCAGTGAGCAAAAAAGATTGTTTCGTGGACTTCTACAAGTCTAATTTAGGTTTCTATTGCAATTTATTTCCTGGCTTTTGTTGTCACGCGCTACAAAAACCCGCAATGCGCTATCGAAAAGACCCTGCGCTCTAAACTATTTGCCGAATGCACTGGGCTGTTAAATTCAGACACTGAAAGCTACAGGAAACAGTAAAATGTCTATGCGCTAAAAGTGGGTTTTAACATGCTAAGAAGTGGTTCCAACGAGCTAAACAGTAGACTAGATGCACTGAAGTGTCCACTAGATGTGCTAAGAGATGTTCTCTACGTGCCGATTCTCATTTCCCATGTACCTCCAGAGTTAGTCCTATTCAAAAATTGATTTTCTAAATGGGGTTATGCCCCACGGTGGGTGCCAGAAATGTATGCGGGAAAAGCGGTGCAATGAAACGAAAATTATAAAATTCAAAGACTTGCCCACACACCAACGGGACTCTTGGTGAAAGTTATGGAGCTACGTGGAATAGCTCAACTTCCCAAGGGGTGTTCCATTGTTCTCTATCTCACAAGACCCCTCAAGCCAATGCCTTTTTTCTTAGATCACTGAGCAAAGTGACTTAGGAATGACAATAATGAGAATGGGGGATGCTTTTGATCAATCTTAGTATGAATGCATCCTATCTAGGCATGTTTTAACAAAGGAACTAAACTAGTGATGATAAGATGAAAAGATTAGTGAAATACTATCCTAACATGATATACTAGTTTATATGATTATCTAAGATGATAGAAATGCTTCTAAAATGATTATTATGTTTATTTCTATTTCAAAGAGATGTTAAATGCTTTGCTAAAAATGAGTATAAGTGAGATGCTAAAGACTTGGATCCTTTTGAAGAAGGAATGGGCTCTATTTATAGGGAAAATAGGGCAATGGATGGTCAAGATTGGATGAGCTTATCAAGGGTCAGGATTGAAAGTTATCAATCCATTTTTACAATTCTCACCAATGAAATGGTGATAATTGTCAACATAAGACTACTTGAGAGGAGCTGTAAGAAGCATTAAATGCTTGAGAAGACATCATGGTTATCTTAGGAGGTAAGGGTTAAGGTTAGGTTAATATTACCCATTGGATAAAGCTTTTACCCAAAGGATAAACTCTTGTGTAAGGGTTAAAGGAATAACCGCGGTCAAAGCAATAACCATGGTCAAAGCAATGAATGCTTGATGAGACCCTATGGTTAGATGAGGGTTGACTTAGGCAAAAAGTCTCTAACCATGCCACAAAGGGTTAGTTAACCATTAATGGTTTGGAAGACTTTGGGGACAAATTTGTAAGAGTCTTTCCAAATTTGGGGGTATTCAACAAGTTAGCTTGTTGAAGGCATAAAGGCTTTAATGCCTTGGGAAGACTTTACCCCAATTTTGAGAAGTGATATCCTCAAATTTAGGGAAAGGGGGTAATTGAAAGGTTTCAGCTAATTGATTAGGAGTAGATAGGTTCTAGAAGAATTTAGGAAGGGGGGTTAGGAGGCAAGTGGTATATGTAGGATAATCCAAGTGGGTGAGGGATAATATAATTAATTAAAATAAATTGCTTTATTTCAATTGTGGTTGCAAGTGGAGGATCTAAATAAATTAGTTTTATTTATTTAGTGTGAACAATTTAATTAAATGTAAATTTAATTAAAAGTAGAGAGAAGGGATTTAATTAAATAAAATGATTTATTTAATTAAATAATGTGAAAGGTTTAAGTGAATTTAAATAAATAAATTGAATAATTTATTTAATTAAATAGAGGAGTGTGGATGATTTAATTAATTTAGATTTAACTGAAAAGAGGAATGAGAATAAAATGAACATTAAATATTCATTTAGGAATATGGTCATTTTTATACGTCTATAGTCACCACTACACGAAAAGAACCTATGAAAAGGTGACCAAAAGATAAAATGGGACCCAAATTCCACTTTAAATCTAAAAGAACATATTTGAAACAACCTGAAACTCTCTCTTTTTATTCCCTAAATAATAATTATTTTTAATATAAAAGAAAAATAAAAAAATTACACTCGGGTTAGAAAAATATATTCATATCTTCTTCTACAAAGTGAATTATTCATATTTATTCTTTTCGAGTTGTAAAAAAATAAATGCACTAAATTTATAGAATAAAATCCTTTAGGATCTAGGCCTAAGCCAAAAAAAGTACCCTACTATAAACAACAACAAGGATGAACTACTTCGATACAAGAAAGGGTAGCATGTGAATCACTATATGTTAACAGGTCATATCATTCTAGTGAAAAATATAGGAATCCACCACTAGGTGATAATACTTGAAATAAACATGAAGATGATAAATTAACACCTTCTACCCTTGAATGAAACCATTAACAATTTTGGTGATTGAGAAATAGTACCAAACCCTCAACCACAAAAATGAAAGAATAAGGGGAAATGGGTTTACCCTACTATAATCCACATATAACCAAAGAAAGTGAAGAACAAATACCATTGAACAAAATAGAGAATGAAGAAGATTTCACATAACTCATGATAGAATATGTATTTTTATTACATTTCTTATTATAGTTTTAAGAAGTTATATTTAGATTGAAGAGACATTTTTTAAACTTGAATATATGATAATACACTTAATATTATACCATCATTAAGACACAAGTCTAAAATTATTATTTTTACAATTTATTAAATAATATTTTTATTGAATATTGTGACCAAAAACTAAATAATCAAACTATATTAAATATTAATACTTTATATTTCATATTGTTAAAAAGGAGAAAAATATAGAAGATTAATATTTATTTAAAAAAATTAAGATGAATCTCTTTAAATAGTAAGAACATGATCATTAAGTTGCTTCTGGATTTGACTGTGTCTATCTTTATTGTATCAATGTTTCGGATCACACTTTGTGATCCATCATCATGATGAGAGTGTCAAGAGATGAAAATCTAACAAATTGTAGACAAAGGATCACTTAAGGGGGTATTTGAAGGGGGAGGTTAAGGAGTAAAGAAGAGATGCAGAAGGGTTTGGTTCCTTCTATATCTCTTCTTTACTCCTTAATCTCCCTCTTCAAATAACCCCTTAAGTGAGCCTTTGTCTATAATTTCTTAATTTTTCATCTCTTGACACTCTCTCATCCTGATGATGGATGACAGAGTGTGATATGCAACGTTGATGGAAAAAAGATATACACAGTCAAATCCAGAAGCAACTTAATGATTTAATTATGGATTGTGGAAATTTGATAAAATTAGTAAGAACATGGTCAATTCCTATAACAATCATAGAGACCCTATTTACTTTTAGGCCTTCTTCTCTACTCCATTAAAATATAGTTTATAATATGTCAACATGAGCTTCTTGTTTTGTTAAATAGCTAAAATATAATAATGGGATATGAAGTTTGTTCTATATATATTATAATAATAGTTAATAGTTAATGTTGGCATAAAGGTTTTTTCATTTAAAAAATATTTTATCCCAATCTCCCAAAAGAGATAATATAGGATTCACTCCAAGAATCTTACGAATAATCTACACATCATAGTCTTTCGTTTGATTCATTAAAACTTGTGAAATTAGGATTGAAGAGGGTAGTTGTAAACTTACAAATGAGAAAACATTAATAATATGTAAATTATGGAATTTAAAGTTTGTTGTAGGTATGCCATAATATAATAGTGTTAATTTTGATGTAAGGATTCTTTCAACTAATTTTTTTTTTGTTCTAAACTCTCGGAAGAGAAAAAAACTTTTGGAATGTGAAGTCCAAATTGGGCTCTTAGCTTGCAGTGGTTGAGTCATCCTGGACTCCCATCTAGTAGTGATTGAGTCATCATGGCCTTGTTAGGTAGTAGTGGTTGCGTCATCATGGATTACAAACCATGTCACTAGACGCTCGATGTTAGGCGACACGCTGTGAGACATCCTGCTGGAGGTGAAAGTTTTTTTGAGACTCACTATAAATAGAAATTTTTGTTAGGAAAATTTCTATAAATAGTAATTTTGACATGTGTTTTGCATGTAGTTGTGTGAGTCATATGTTACTATATTTAGTAAGTTGTCTTCAAGTAGCACTCTGCAACTCGGTTGTTTTAGGCTGCTCAAAGTCATGGTTTGAAGTAAAGTTTTGAGATTGTTATAACTCTATAATTCTTGAGAGTCTATACGAATGACAAAATTTGCCTGTGGTTTTTTATTGGTATTTTTTTACCAGTTTTTTCCAGATAAATCTTTGTGTTATGTGCTATTGTTCTTCTTCTCAAATTTTATACACTTGTTATTTTTCTCAAAAACTTTATAAGATAGACTCAAATTCAAAGGTGTTTAGAAGAAATGGTGTTATGAGTATCAAGTCGATTTAAGGACTCTTCTCGAGTTGAAAGCTGAGGTACCAATGAGTTTTGTGGTTTAGTTTAAACCATCATGATTGAGGTAACATTTTTGCTTTTTTTTTTTGGTTTATCCAAAGGCAAATCTACACAATGAAAGGAAATTGTGTAAAACTATTGGTAGTTGTTCTGTTTTACTATTTGTATATCTCTCTAAATGGCTACGATGTTTTGGTTATTTTGAACCGTCCATTTACCTTTGTTTGCATTTCAAAATGAAAACAAAGGTAAATAAGAAATGGGTTTGCACAAGAAACATACTTTTTATTATTCATTGATATTATTCAAAGAGTGTTTTTTCAGATTTGCTTTTGTATATCATTCACAAAAATCTGTTATTCAGTTCTACAGATTTTGTGAAAATAAAATCACTTTATAATGTTTCAGTTACAACAGTTCAATGAGTTGGGTTAACCCAAATTCAAGGAGGTGATGATCTTGAGCTAGTGAGGTATATGTTTCTAATAATGGTTCAATTACAATAGTTCAGTTAGTTGGGTTAATCCCAACTCAAGGAGGTGATGACCTTGAGTTGGTTAGGTACACTATTTTGAGAGTTACTTTGCTCTCTTTTTGATTAAATACTTGGCTTTAAATCATTCCTGGGGTTGAAAAAAAATGAATAAGAAAATTTTCCTGAAAACATAAAAGATTTTCATTGTGTATATCTGCAGCAGTGCATATGACATTTCAGTTTTGGGGTTTTATTGCATATCTTGTATAATATTTTAAAAAAAAAGACACAAAATAGAGGAAAGGGGTTGGTGCTCCTATCAAAATAGATGTAATTGAGTTGGTGCTCTTAAATTAAAGAAAAACAGGTTCATGCGGTTTTTCTAACCCATGAGGGTTTTCCACTCAAGAAAATAATTGTGTCATGTGATGTCTTATTGTTTTGTTCATTTTTGTTTATCATATTCTTGTCATGGGCCGATACTTAATCTTAATTCATTTCAATCATTTTGTTATATATCATATTGCCAGTCTTGTATATGATTGTTGCCACATCAATAGGACAATCTAATAGAATGTTGAACAATCTTCTTCATTTTCCATTGTATATGTGGTGTATTCTTTCAATATTTTCTAGTTTGGCTTAAAAATGAAAATAATCTTAACACTCTGATTCACCCCCCCCCCCCCTCTCTCAGAGTGTTTCCACTTCCAACAAGTGGTATAAGAGAGTAGGGTCCTGCATTAAGTATTTTCTAGGATAGATCATGGTCTTGGAAGTCACTTATTATGTCCCATGTTCAAGACGGGTCTTATGTTACTAGAGCTCCATTATTTGATGGAACTGATTATCTATTATGGAAAATCAAAATGGAAACATATCTAATATCAATAGATCTTGATGTTTGGAATATTGTTTGTAGTAAGTACATAGTACCTGCTACTATACCTACAGACGTTGATGTGAAAAAGCATTATGAAATGAATGATAGGGCTAAACATGCTATATTGTGTGGTCTGACTAAATATGTATTTGTCAAGATCATGCATTGTAAATCTGCTCATGAAATCTAGGAAAAACTAGCAAACATTTATGAAGTAAATGAAAAGGTCAAACAGTCTAAAATACTCACTCAAAACTCAGTTTGAGGAAATGAGGATGAAGGATGATGAAAAAGTTTTTGAATATTTCTAAGGATTGACAAAGTTGTAAATGGGATGATAGGATTAGGTGAAGAGGTAGACAAATTCATAGTGGTTATGAAAGTGATTAGAACCTTATTTCCTAAATATGAAATGAAAGTTTGTGCCCTTGAAGTAAAAAAAATTTCAATAAGCTTACCTTCGATGATATTCAAGGAACCTTGGCAACATTTGAGATGAGAACAAACAAGGATGACAATGCTAGTTCATCTTTGAAAGAAACTGCTTTTAAGAGAAAAAAAAATGGTTGTAGACAGTGAATCAGAATTATTTGATTCTTTAGAAGCACTCTTAGTAAGGAAACTCAAAAAGAAATATAGAGGCAAGTTGCCACTAAAATGTTTTAATTGTGGCAAAGTTGGTCACTTTTCTACCAAATGTCCTCATGATGATCAAAACATTGATGATGATTAGACTAAAAAATATTACAAGAAAAAATTCTCTAGTTCTAAAAAGAAGTTCAAATTTAACAATATTAAAATGAAAAAGAGTCTATTCAACACAAAATATTTTGATGATGAGGTAGATGACTCTTTAGGTGATGAAGGTGAAACCTTATTCATGGCAGAAATTGATGTGTCTAAAACTCCAAGCAGTAATGCAGATAATCAATTAACAGTCAATCAGATCTAGAAAACCGTGAGATAAATTTTGAAGGTGAACTACTTTGTGCTCTTCAACAAATAAAAAAAACTCAAGAAACATATTTCCTCTTAGGAGAAAGTTCAAGTAATTTGATTATTTCTCTACAAAATGGATTAGATGACTCTAAAAGAGTTATAAAGAATCTTCAATCAATACTTGCTGATAAAGAAAAGGAGACTCAAGCTCTCAAACAACAAGTTGGTTCTCTCACAAAGCAAGTGGAAGAACATGAAAGAACTATTCACTTGCACAATATGCTTGGAAAAAAAAAACAATATGATGACTCAGGTTAGTGTTCAAAATCTCCAAATCAGAATGTCATAACTAATAATAAGAAGTAGCCATTTGAAACTAAATGGAACAATTTCAGATTTATTACTTTTTTCAATGGCTATTGTTTCTTTTGTAACAGTTTTTGTCACAAAGTTAGCACATGTAGATTCATGGTGTCTAAATTACCAAGATTTGGTAATAAACAATTCTTAGGTTTTTCTAATATGATCAGGTGTTTCAAATGTGATCTGATTGGTCATACTTCCAGACAGTGCAAACAAAGTAAGACCACTTCAGAAAGGGTGTGGATACCTAAGCAAGTTCAAAATATAGAGCAATCCATGCTTGTTCAAACTAATTTTCTTTCTAATAAGAAAACTTTATGGGTTGTTGATAGTGGTTGGTCTAACCACATGATAGGGGATAAGGACAAATTTGTGAAACTTGAAGATTATGCTAGCGATTTTGTAAAGTTTGGTGACAACTCCGGAATTCAAATAAAAGGTAGAGGATATTTTCTTCTTAATAATAATACATGTATTCATGATGTGTATTATGTAGAAGGACTCAAAACATAATCTTTTAAGTGTCAGTCAAATCTGTGATAGTGGATACAATGTCTCATTTAACTCACAAGGTTGTACAATCAAAACTAAGTCTGGTAAAATGGTTGCATCAAGATTAAGAACACATGAAAATATATACATTCTTCTTGACTCCTATAATCATGAAAGAAATCAAGGTATGTGTCTTATGGGTCAAGTTGAAGATAACTGATTGGGGCATAATCGTGTAGGTCAAATAAACTTTGATAATCTTGTTAGAATCAGTAAATATCAGAATGTAGGAGGTCTACCAGTGCTTAGTAAACTAAAAAATGATGTTTATGTAAGGTGTCTTAAAGGCAAGCAAACAAAGGTGAGTTTTGAATCAAAGGAACACTCTTCTACTAAACTTTTGCAACTAGTCCACACAAATCTATGTTGTTCGCTGATTGATGTACAACTTAAATGAATCAAAAGTCTTTTTTCATTGAGGATGATTAAGAGATCCCTTTGACAAATGAATAAAAATGTACTACACAAAAATCTATCCCATTCCAAACTTCTAAATAATAATAATAATTCTCTATTGGATGGAAAAATGAGTCTTAAAGAACAACATATTTCGATTATATTCATTAATTTGCTAATTTGAAGTGACAAATAGATATCTCAAATATGTAAAAGATGAACAACCTCTAAAATCTTAAAAATTCTCATCAATGTAGTATCACACACAAATTGAAGATTAGAAATTAACACCTTCTACCCTTGAATGAAACCATTAACAATTTTGGTGATTGAGAAATAGTACCAAACCCTCAACCTCAAAATTGAAAGAATAAGGGGAAATGGGTTTACCCTACTATAATCCACATATAACCAAAAAAAGTGAAGAAGGGATACCATTGAACAAAATAGAGAATGAAGAAGATTTCACATAACTCATGATATAATATGTGTTTTTATTATATTTATTATTATACTCTTAAGAAATTATATTTAGATTAAGATATATTTTTTAAACTTGTATATATGATAATACACTTAATCTTATACCATCATTAAGACACAAGTCTAAAATTATTATTTTTATATTTTATTAAATAATATGTTTATTAAATATTGTGACCAAAAACTAAATAATCAAACTATATTAAATATTAATACTTTATATTTCATATTGTTAAAAAGGAGAAAAATATAGAAGATTAATATTTATTTTAAACAAAATTAAGATGAATCTCTTTAAATAGTAAGAACATGATCATTAAGTTGCTTTTGGATTTGACCGTGTCTATCTTTATTGCATCAATGTTTCAGATCACACTTTGTGATCCATCATCAGAATGAGAGTGTCAAGAGATGAAAAATTAACAAATTACAGATAAAGGCTCAGTTAAGGGGGAATTTGAAGGGGGAAGTTAAGGAGTAAAGAAGAGATGCAGAAGGGTTTGGTTCCTTCTGCGTCTCTTCTTTACTCCTTAACCCCCCCTTCAAATACCCCCTTAAGTGAGCCTTTGTCTACAATTTCTTATTTTTTCATATCTTGACACTCTCTCATCCTGATGATGGATCATAGAGTGTGATCCGCAATGTTGATGCAAAATGATATACACAGGCAAATTGAGAAGCAACTTAAAGATTTGATTATGGATTGTGGAAATTTGATAAAATTAGTAAGGACATGGTCAATTCCTATAACAATCATAGAAACCCTATTTACTATTGGTCCTTCTTCTCTACTCCATTAAAATATAGTTTATAATATGTCAACATGAACTTCTTGTTTTGTTAAATAGCTAAAAAATAATAATGGGATATAAAGTTTGTTGTATATACCCTGTAATAATAGTTAATAGTTAGTGTTGGCATAAAGGTTTTTTCATTTAAAAAATATTTTATCCCAATCTCCCAAAATAGATAATATAGGATTCACTCAAAGAATCTTATGAATAATCCAAACATCATAGTCTTTCATTTGCTTCAACTTGTGAAATTAGGATTGAAGAGGGTAGTTGTAAAATTAAAAATGGGAAAACATTAATAATATGTAAATTATGGAATGTAAATTTTTTTGTAGGTATGTCATAATATAGTAGTGCTAATTTTGATGTAAGGATTCTATCAACTTAATTTTTTTTTTGTTCTAAAGTCTCAAAAGAGAAAAAAACTATTGGAATGTGAAGTCCAAATTGGGCTCTTAGCTTGCAGTGGTTGAGTCATCTTGGACTCCCATCTAGTAGTGATTGAGTCATCATGGCCTTGTTAGGTAGCAGTGGTTGTGTCATCATGGATTACCCACTGTATTGATAGATGCTTGCTGTTAGGTGAAACACTGTGAGGCATCCTGCTATAGGTGCAAATTTTTTGAGACTTACTATAAATAGAAAGTTTTGTTAGGAAACTTTCTATAAATAGTAATTTTGACATGTGTTTTACATGTAGTTGTGTGAGTCATATGTTACTATTGTCATTCCTATGAAGTGCAATACCTGCAGCTACAGCACAAACACTCAATAGATCATTACAAGCGTGGTTAGAAAATAATAAGCAAATAAGGATAAACCATGACAAAGTGACCTATCGCCTCCTAAGAGATGCGAGTATGGATTTGCTCTCAAATCTAGATAAGCAATCCTAGTGACCTGTCCACACCTAGATGGAGGATTTGATATGGTAATGATATTCAGAGATGAGATTGATTATGCTAGATTGATCCAAGAGACTAATTAAGCTAATGATATGCATGATTAAGCAACATGATTCAACAATTATGCTAGAAAATGATCAAATTAAGCTAATCCAATTTCCTATAACAATAATGCTCAAATGATATGCCTATAGTAACAATGCCTAAATTGATAATGAGATGGGATCCTTATTGCTCCATAATGGGGGATATTTATAGGATTTCCAAGGCCAGGGGTGCGGTGGCAGAAATCAATGGTCAAGATTGAGTCTAAAGATATCAAGGGTGAAATTGGAGGAGGTTGGAAAAGAAGTTGGAGGAAAGGAAACTTGTCATCTCTGTGGTGACAAGTGTCAAGGAGCTTTTCTCATAAAAGGGAAAGTTTCCAAGAGAGGAGACATGTGGCCAAAGTGCCATGTGTCTTAAGAAGAAAATATCCACACCATAGGAGGTTAGGATAAGGAGGTTAGAAGTTAGAAGGCATGTGGGTAATTTTGAATTTAAAAATTCAAATAATAGGAAAATACTAATTAATTCTCAACAACTCATAAATTGATTTGTTTTAATTAATTAGAGGATTAGAAGAATTGAATTGAAATGCGGGGATGATTAATTAATTTGAATTAATTAATCGAAGGGGACTATTGAAATGAACCTATTAAATAAATCCTTAGATTTATTAATAAGTAGATGAAAGAGAGAATTTAATCAAATTGCTAATAAATTCAATTAAATTAGGGAGGGGGATTAATTAAATAATTGTTTATTTAATTAATTATCTTCAGACCATTTTTAGGTGTATACATTTTGCCCCTCTTTGAAGCAAGGTGTGATGATGCGTTGATTCAAAGAATAATCTTATTTTGATGATGATATTGGTTCAATAGGATGCCCTAGCTATTGATTGATAAATTGCGGTATAATGATGCCCCCTTGGGAGATCAATTGAGATAATTGACCTTTTGAATTTTCTGAATTTTTGTGAAATTGATATCCTGATTAGAAATGATTTGATTTCTGCAACTGTGGTTGATGAAAATGCGAGTCCTATGATCATAGTCATGTGGTTCTTGATTATTGATAAAGCTTGATTGGTTAGATTGATAAGATCGAGATTGAGTCTAGTTTCAGGAATGACACTTCCTGTATAAGACAAAGATGATCAAAGCGTCTGGTTTCAGGAATGATATATCTTGTATAAGACACAATTATAACGTCTGGTTCCAAGAAAGATACATCCTGTATAAGACATGATAGAATCGATTAGATGTGATAGATCGATAGAATTGGTAAGATTGATTAGAATAAAGAACTAATAGATTTATCGATATCACGTTGTGGGACAATTCAAATATGCTGATGTTGGATATGTTGAGGTAGTAACATAAAATTTTCACTGGGTCGATAGTATTTGGAGAGAGATGAGTCATCATTCTGATTGTGTATACACTTATGATGATACCTTGATGATTCCTACAATAAATTTAACCTTGGATAAAATGAGCATGTGGGATCCCATGCAAGAATGAAATGCAAGCTAAATGCAAATGAAAATGCAAAGCTATGACCAGACCAGTCACTGGGTTATTGCGTTTTGTCATCATTGATATTTTTTAGATATGGGAAGTAAGTGCAAACATCGATGGTATAATTAAACCATGATGACCTGAGCACTACTTTCCTGGGTTTTGATATTGCAAGTTAGCACAAGCATCGAGGTATAATTGAATCGAGATGACCTAAGTGTTACTTGCATAAAATAGGCAGTATTAACCATTTCTACATGCAAATAAGAAATGTCTTCAATGATACTTTGATGATCATGTCCTTAGAAAAATTTGCACATATTAATGATTAATTTACAGACAGCAGACAAGAAAAATATCATGTTCCTTCCTTGTTCCTCTTGTCAAAGACATCCTGGAGTCACTTAGAAATCATGATAGAAAAGTTGAACAATCATGTTAAAATCATTATCCAAAAGATACCATCCATTGAAAAGTGTGTGATATGCTTACACTGTCCTTGTGATAGTTTGATGGTTGACAATTTGATCTCATGTTCAATGTTGGATATGTCTCAGTTTTTGCTTGATAAGGGTTGCCTCACTGTTTTTCTTCCTATTTGATTAAGCTCAAAATGATCAAAAAATTTGCCCCTAGCTAGGTGCAGGATTTTGCCCCAAGCCTAGAAACAAATTCAATATGATATACCCAATGATCCAAACCATGGCGAGAATCCACTCGGGATGCCTGCGTATGTACAAACGCTTTATTATGGATATGAACAACACTAATGGAAAATGAAATGCAAGTGGAAGGATGCATGAACTAATAGATGGAAGAGTTAACGGATAGATAGCGCCTGTTTGCCAGGTTTTCACCATTTGTTTTATTGCACTTTTTTTCATATTTGATTTTTTGGGATTTTTTTTGTGCTTTTTCACTTTTTTTTTGTTTTTTGCTTTTTCACTCTTTTTTTGGAATTTTTTTGCCTTTTTCACTTTTTTTTGGATTTTCTGCTTTTTCACTTTTTTTTTGGATTTTCTTCTTTTTCACTTGTTTTGTATTTTTCTACTTTTTCAGACATAAAACTTCTTCAGATGCATGCTATTGATGGGTTCCTCGAGTTGATCCCCATCCTGTGTTGATAGTTGATATGCTCCTGACCCAACTACTATTGTGACCACAAACGGACCTAACCAGTTTGGTTCAAACTTTCCTTTCTTTTCTCGATTTGACTGGTTTCATGGTTTTTCCTTTAGTACTAGTTCCCCAACTTGAAAGACTCATGGTTTAACCTTGTGATTATAACTCCGACAGATTCATTGCTGATATACTTTTAAATGATCAAAGGCATTTTGTCTTCGTTCATGAATGAATTCTAACTCCTGTGATCTAGATACTTGTTGTTCTTCATTTGAGATAACACCTTTTAGTGATACTCGTAGAGAAGGTATCTCTACTTCTATTGGCAGTATTTCTTCTGGTCCATAAAAAGAGAGAAAGGTGTGGCACCTATTGGTGTGCAGATACTAGTATGGTAGGCCCATAGAGCATGGTTCAATTGAATATGCCAATCTCTTCCAACATCATTCACTATTTTTTTGAGGATTTTTATAATAATTTTGTTTGATGCTTCTGCTTGCCCATTCCCTTGTGGATAGTAGGGTGTGGAAAATCTCTGTTGGATATTGAATTTCTCACATAGTTCTTGCACATCATGATTCTTGAACGGTCGCCTATTATCAGTGATAATGGTCATGGGTATTCCATAGCGACAGATGATGTAGTTCAAGATAAATGCAGCAATTTGTTTTCATATGATATTTGTGAGAGGTACTACCTTAATATATTTTGTGAAATATTTTGTAGCTACAAGGATAAATTTGTGACCATTAGATGAAGAAGGATTTATCTTTCCTACTAAATCAAGACCCCATTGATAAAAAGGCCAATATGTTGCCAAAGCATGAAGCGCTTGTGTTGGTGCATGAATCAAATTCCCATGGATTTTACATTGTTTGCATGTTCTAGCTATCTGAAAAGAATCTTGTTCCATAGTTGGCCAATAATAGCCCAAACGTATGAGTTTTTTTGAAAGAGTAAGACCACTTGAATAAGTGCCACAAATGTTGTTATGTACTTCATGTAAGGCCTTCTCAGATTCTTCTTGTTTGAGACATCTTAAAAGAGTATTGTCTAGACCTCATTTAAACAGGATATCCGCGACGAGAGTATAATGGGAGGATTGACATATAAAGTTTCTCTTTTTATTTTTTGATAAGTTAGGAAGTAGGGTGTTATCTTTTAGGTATGTGTAAGTTTGGCCATAATGGGAGGAATCATGCCCAACAAGGTGATAGATAGTTTGGGAATTAGGACAATTATGAGCAGGGTAAAACAACTCTTCAACCAAGAATTCATAACACTTTTGATTTTCCTGTGTCTGAAGTAGAGAAGCAAGTGTAGCCATGGCATCTGCTGCTTTGTTGTCATTCCTTGGAATCTTCTGAAAAGTTATTTCTACAAACTATTTCTTGATATCATTAGCCATATTTTTATAAGGCATTAATTTTTCATCCTTTGTTTGACAATCATCATTGATTTGATTGATGACGCACTGAAAGTCTCAAAATACTTGAAGTTGTGTAATGTTTCATTCTATAGAATTTTGATTCTTGTAACCAAAGCTTCATATTCTATTGTATGGTTGGTGCATGGAAAACTTAATTTGTATGGTTTCAGAATTGTCTGACCTTGTGGTGTAATGAATAGAATACCTACTCGTGATCCATGCTGTGTATATGAACCATCAAAGTATAATTGCCATGTTTTTGTTGTGACTATTAGGATGTCAGCATCAGGAAATTCAATATGCAAAGGATGATTATCCTGAAGCGGTGCCTCGGCTAGTTGGTTTGCAATAAATTGTCCCTTTATAGCTTTTTTGTCAACATACTCAATATCAAACTCACTCAGGATCATGATCCATTTTGCTAACCTTCCTATTAATGTTTCATTGCTGAGTAAATACTTTAATGGATCAATTTTAGCTATCAACTTAATGGAGTGAGATAGTAGATAGTGTCTTAAATTTTTAGAAGAAAAAACTACCGCTAAGCATGCTTTTTCTATTTTTGAATAGTTGATCTTGTATCCCACTAATGTTTTGCTGATTTAGTAGATGGCTCGTTCTTTTTCTTCATTATGCTATTGTGCGAGAAGAACCCCTAATGATACTTCAGTGGTCGATACATAGAGTAATAATGGCTTTCTTGGAATTGGCAATATTAAGATGGGTGGTTGCATGAGATAGGCCTTAATCTTGTTGAATGCATCCTCACATTGATGGTCCCACTTGAAATGAACATTTTTGTGCAATAGATGAGTAAATGGTTGACATTTATTTGCCAGTTGAGAAACAAATCTTCTGATTGATGGCAGTCTTCCTTGGAGTGATTTGAGTTGACTGATATTCTTGGGATATGCCATCTCCATGATTTCTTTGACCTTAGTTGGATCTACTTTGATACCTCTAGCTGAAACAATGTATCCCAATAGCTTTCCTAAAGTGACACCAAACACACATTTCTTGGGATTGAGTCATAGCTTGTATTGTTCTAACCTATCAAAGATCTTTTCTAGTATTCCTATATGGTCTTCTCTATTATATGATTTGGCCAAGATATCATCTACATAGTCTTCCATGAATGTATGCATCATGTCATGGAATATTGTTGGCATAGCTCTCTAATATGTAGCACCTATGTTCTTTAGTCCAAAAGGCATGACCTTTTAGCAGAAAGTACCCCATGGGCATGTGAAAGCTATTCTTTATTGATCTTCGGGTGTTATTTTAATCTGATTGTATCCAGAGAAACCATCCATTAGAGAAAACATAGAGTGACCAACAGTTAAATATACAATGATTTCAATGTTAGGCAAAGGAAAGTCATCTTTTGGACATGCATTATTAATATCTCTGAAGTCTGTGCATATTCTAATACTTTTATCTAGTTTGGAAACAGGAACGATGTTGGATACTAATATGAGGATAAGCTATAGGTCTGATGAATCTGGCATCCAATAATTTCTTTAATTCTCCTTTGACTAGAAGAGCAATATGTGGATGCATTTTCCTTAATTTTTGTTTAACTGGTTTGGCTCTTGGACTGACATTTAAGTGATGCATAATAAGCTTTGGATCTAACCCCGACATGTCTGCATATGACTAGGCGAAATTGATTTGCTATCATTTGAAGAATTCCATTTATTGTTGCATTTCGTCTTCTGACAAAGAAGTTGTTGGATGTAGGATCTTTGGTTGCTTTGTTGTCCCAATGTTAATTGACTCTGTTGGTTCGATCAAAATGGATGACCTTTCTTGATAGTGTGTAGTTAAAGTGTCAAATCTCCCATCTTCTGGTGCCTCAAGGAGGTTTTCACCATTAGATGCGCCCTTTCTTTTTACTTTTTCCTGATCTAATGTTGCCTAGAAATGGTTTTTAGCATTAAACCTTATATTGTTTTCTTTATTTTCCTTTTTGTGACTAGGAGATTTGGCACCCACTTGACTGAAAGATGCATTGCTAAAATTCTTGGTGAGAGTTGTTGCAGGTTTGATTGCATTAAGATATATGGATATGGCATGATCATTTGGAAAGGTATCAATGCCAGCATGTCCTTCATTTTCCCAATCAATAATTTCAAGGTGGATTAGAGGTAGAGGTCCTTAGGTTGAGATGTTTCGAGAGTATCAAGGGTCATGATGGATGTATCAAATTTTTTGATATGTATGTCGATGTCTTGAATAGTATTCTCATCAGAATGACCTTGCACAAGAAGATCCTGATCGTCCTTGATTAAGTCCAAGTTAGCCGAATGTGATTCTAATTCAAGTGAACTAGTTCCTAATGTTTGCCCTGCATACATTTGAACTACATCGACTCCTACATCTTCTTCAAAGAAATTTCTTCAGCTAATTCTTCAAAATGATAGGAATCCCATTCCCATTCATTAGAATCTATCTCTCTTGCTGCCTGCACTCTACATATTTTTTCATATAGTGTTTGATTTTTTTCTTCATCTTTTCTTGTTATAACTTTTCTTCTTTCATATTCAACCTCTTTAGGACTGAGATTGAATTATGCCAACCTTGCTATGCACTCTCCTTGATTAGTACCAGGTTCATGCTTGTTTTGATTGAGATTTAAGGCTGCATGGGAGGTTCTTTTAGTTTGTTTTTCCTGTTGATTTGAAGCTTACTTCTTTTCCCATTTCATGTTTACTTGTGCTCGTTGCTTAGCTGATGTTTCTTCTCTTTCAATTGCCAGTTTTCCTTGTCTATTTTCATATTCTTCTTGTTGTTGGCTAAATGATGTGTCTTTGGATAGAGTAACTTTTCCATACCCTAAGCCTTTTTTTATCTATAGCCTATTGAGTATGAGGTTGGATAGGTTCTGATATACCTTCTTTTCTTTTCCCTATAGGACCTTTTCTAGTGTATCCCATCTTTCCAAGAATGTTGAATCCTTTTCCATACTTTTATGTAGGTATGCAAACATTATTGATCATTTGTAGAACTTCTTCATCTTTGTATAGCGACTGTAGCACATCTTTGTCTTATGTTTCCTCTAATAAGGTCCCAGCACTAACAAATGCTCCATCAAATATCAGAAGATGTTTTACAATTTGTTGTTGTTTAGAGTTCGATGGTTTTCCAAAAGATTTAGGAGAAAGTGGTAATTGTGATATTGAATATTCCCCATTCCCTCGATCTCTTAGCTGCATTTATTTTTCCATACTTGACAAAATTGAGGCAAATTCTTTTTTTTTAGATTGTGTGTTTGAAGATGATGCCTCCCTATTATGAGGAACAACGACTTCTTGAGCTAGTTTGAGATTACTACAATATTGAAATGGATTTGAATGTGCTGAGATCCGGATTTCCTACCCATTGTAGGGAAACTTTAGGCATTGATGATATGTTGATGGAACAACTTGTATGTCATGTATTCGGGGTCTTCCCAAGTGTATGTTGTATGATAAGTCCAAGTCTAGAACTTCGCATGTTGTGTCTTTCTGTAAAGGTCCCACTTTGATGGGTAACATCACAATTCCTTTAGAGGAACGTTCTTCTTCATCATAGGCTTTAATGGTGATCTTTTTTCGAGCATCAACTGCATCTTCTGAATAACCTAGAGCATAGACTAGACTCAAAGAGAAAATGTTTAAGCCAACTCCTCCATCTATTAGGACACGTTTAACCCACGTCTTATGAATGGTGACCTCGATATGCAAGGGAGAATTATGGGGATGTTGCAAGGACATGTCGTGTTCTTCAGTGAATGATAAGAAGTGAGGGGTTGTGAGGTATCCCACCATGGTTTGGAATTGATCTATATCCAGATCTTTAGACACTGTTCTATCCACTAAGGCTCATTCAAGAATTTCTTTGTGGGCAGGTGAAAGCTGTAAATATTCTAAGATAGATATTTGGGTGTGTGTTTTCTGTAATTGATCCACTAGATTATATTGTTTTGTAGTGGATGACGTGTTTGTTGCAGGACCTGAAAAATAACTTTATCTTTACTTCTTGTGATAGCATGAGAAGGTTCTTGATTTTTCTTTTCTTTAACTACAAACACATTTACCACATTATCATATGTGTGAGCATAGTTTACCTTTGCTTTACCCTTACAATTATTTGTTGTTGACGATTCACCCTTCTCATAGTTTGGAAATGTAGTTTTAAAATTTGTATGATATTTGTTTGTTGTATGTACATCCACAGTTATTATGCTATTATCAATGAAATCTTGGATGACATGTTTCAACCGCTGACTATTATCTATGTGATGTCCCTTGTTTCTATGGAAATTGCAATAATGGTTATCATTCCACCAAGGGGGTTTTACTTGAGGTTCGTAGTTCCTTTCTTCTAGCAAAGTAATCAATTTGTTTGCAAGAAGTGTCTTTAGTGCTGACCCAAGGGGTTCACCATTTTTTGTAAATTGCCTTCGAAAGAAATATTTGATAGTTGCTTTTTGGTGATTGTTGTTTTGTTGAGCCATTGTTGAGTGATTGGATAAATTAAAAACCGATTATTTTGGTTTCACATTGTTGTTATCTACTATTCCATCATTGACGATATTACGATTTCTATTCCAAATCTTTGGCTTATCATTGTGATTGTTGTTAGTGTTATTAGGAGGGTGAACTCCTTTGTATATATTCAACTCACCTTTCTTTATCATGGCTTCCTCCATTCTGATTCCATTATCAATCATCTTTCCAAAACTTTGATGTCCTTGCATTTTTAGATGATCACTCATTTGATCATTTAGGTTGTCAATGAATATGTCCACTTTTTCATACTCTGTCACTGTATGAGGATATCCTAAAGCTAACCATCTCCATCTCTGCAAAAATGTCATGAAAGGTTCTCCACTCTTTTGTTTGGCATTACATAGGTCTAGCATTGTTATTTCATGTTGTATGTTGTAAGAGTATTATGAAACAAAATTATCCACCAATTCAAAGAATGATCATATTCTGGGTGGAAGTTTGGAGAACCATTCCATAGCTAGTCCAATTAAGCTTTTTGGAAATAATCTCATCAAGTAGGTATCCTCATGTGCAAACTCCATACTCATTATGCAAAATTCTCGTATATGATCTTGAGGGTCAGTGCTTCCATCATATTTTTTTGTATCTAGGAGTTTCACAACCTATAGGAAATGGTATCATATTTAGATTTTTGTCGAATGGATAAGGATAGATTTCTTGAAGTGAGTATCTTCTAACATTTCCTCTCTGCATATCTTGAATTTGTGTTTGCAATTTTTGTATTTGATGTGTGAGAGTTGTGATAGGATTATCAACATGATTTATTCTTGTATAACCATGATTTTGCATTCTAGGAGGATCTTGGTCTCTTCTTATATCATCTCTACCCCTTCTTGTATCTTCATTGGATTGAACGTTATTCAAAATTTCTACGTCATCTCTTTTGGAAATGTAAGTTTCCTCATTAGTTTTGGTGTTACTAGGAATTGACGTGTCATTCATTTTGAGACCAAAAATATCCTCATATTGTTCATTATTAGGGGGAGGGTCACTTTTCTTTTGTGTCAATTTTTTCACATCAAAATCTTGGGGGAGTGTAGCACCAATTCTTGCTAACATTAGGAAATATTTTTGTTTGTCTCCTTCCAATATTTTCTCCATAAATTTATTGAATTGAAGATCTTTTTGATGTCTCTGACATGTTGTTTTGTTATTTCTTCTTCAACTTGTATTTCATCTTCATTTTCCATGGTTTTATGATCTTCAGTTATTTCCAATGTTTCTATTTCCATATTTGTGATCTTTTGTCTTTGAGCCCTGGTTAAAACAGGCATACACATGTGTTAGATATTATGCTAGGATTCAATTGTCCAAAAGTTCTTTTGATAAGTGATCAACTGTCAATGTAAATGCGATAGAGTGATATGACACGAAAAGATGATTCAAGTGTTTAAAAGTTTGCAAGTTTTTCAATCTTCGGTTTTGGAGTGCAATGATGATGATTTTGATAAAAACCAAGTCTAATAGGAACAATATATCCTACGATGTGGGACAAGGTTATCCTGACCAAATGTTGTAGTTTCATGATAAAGGATGATACATCCTGATGAGAAACTATGTTTTGAGTGATCAATTTATCAAAGAGGGTGATAATGCACTTTGAGATGTTTAGATCTTGAACTTGTTGAATGTGAATACATGAAAATCTTGAGGTGTCTATTTCTAGAGTCTGATTTGATAAATGATAACTTGACCAAGCGAACAAAGAAGACAATCCAAGCACAAAATGATAGATAATAGATGTTTATGCTCACTATAAACTGACCAAGCAAATATGACAGATCTGAAAAAGACATGCAAGAAGACAGTTCTGGATAGATAGAAACATAAATTCGTACGACAAATTACACAACCTCAAATGACAATTTAGACAGGCTTATATGACAAACCAGAAATTTCGCACGACAGAAGACATACACTCGTATGAGCTTTCTCACATAACCGAACAACAAATGATGACATAAAATTCCCTACTAAGCTGGCTTGTACGACAATTCTCACTGGACCGGACAACAAAAGATAACAAATTTTTTTTGCTAAACTGGCTCGTATGACAATTCTCACTGGACCGGATGATAAACTAGATGCCTCGTACAACAAACTAATAATCTTGTACGACAGAGGACAGAACAGAGACAAAAAATTTGTTTGGACAGATTTTTGATTAATGAAGTTTGATGTTTTGCTTCTATTTTCTAGTTTCTTAGATGTCTGATTTTATGTTTTAGGGATGAAGACACAGCAAACACGCGATATGTTAAGTGACCTCAAGCACAATACACTACCTAAGGAAGTTGGCTGAGAGAGAAAACCTTTTCTTGCAAACTTAGGTACACACCCAATAGCTAATCAGAATACGGCTGCTGAGTCTCACGCAATGGATTCTTAACGTCATATTATCCTACTCCAAATGCTAATGGGGCCGCGATATGGCAAGTGTCTCGGGAGAGTTACTATCTCTCTTGCACAAATATTATCCCCCTTTGAGAGGTGAATCGAGTAGCTTCTAATTTAATTGGAACTATTAAGGGATCCATTTGACGCGTCGAGGCATAAACTCAATTAAGAGGTCTTTTAGCCTTGAAAACCAAGGTTTGATATACCCGAAGGTACGAAGGAGAGCTATTCCTGAGTACTACCATTGAGTTAATTTTCATCAAATAACATTTATTTTATAGTGGGTTGGAGTACTTGGTATTAGTCTTCCCACTTGGGTCGTTCCCCTCTCACCGACCTTAATGGCTTCCGCCTTATAGGCTCCTCGGGAGGGCAGGCTCTCTAAAGAAATGCACTAATGAAAGCAAATGATGAGGCTGGCTTTCTGATCACCTAAGAAAGGTGAGATCATACTCGCCTATCATCAAAACACATAGTACATGTTTGTTCATTTCCTTTAGCAAAAACAAGTGTGCCTAGAAATTTTAAAGAAGACATAAAGTTTGGCTGAGTCCTCCTAGGCAACCTGCAAAATAGATGCATTAGTAGTCATGATGTTTGGATGAAATGAAGCTTTTACAAGTGTAATCTATGACAATCTTTCTGCAAAAACCAGTTAGGATACCGAAAAACTCACAAACAAACTAGGGTTAGCATTAGTAATAATCAAATTGAAGCATGAAAACCCTAAAATGCAATTTGTTTTGAAAATACAGAAACATACTTTTGTATGACAATTCTCACCTGATCGTACGACAATTCTCTCTTCTCGTACGAGGACACAAAGGAACTTGT
This sequence comes from Cryptomeria japonica, assembly GCF_030272615.1. NCBI lineage: Eukaryota > Viridiplantae > Streptophyta > Pinopsida > Cupressales > Cupressaceae > Cryptomeria > Cryptomeria japonica. The sequence goes on from NC_081411.1 coordinate 265,211,701, forward strand.
ACGAGGCAAAAAGGGAACTCATACGAAATTCTGAATCAGACCTAGCCAAAAACCTGCTAAATTGGAATTTTGATTATGCTAAGAGGCCAAAAATGAGATTTTCGGCCCCACGGTGGGTGCCAAAATGTCATGCCTATGAAGTATGATACCTACAACTACAACACAAACACTCAATAGATCATTACAAGCATGGTTAGCAAATAATAAGAAAATAAGGATGAACCATGACAAAACGAGCTATCGCCTCCTAAGAGATGCGAGTATGGATTTGCTCTTAGATCTAGATAAGCAATCCCACTGACGTGACTACACATAGATGGAGGATTTTAAATGATAATGATATGCAAAGATGAGATTGATTATGCTAGATTGATCCAAGGGACTAATTAAGCTAATGATATGCATGATTAAGCTACATGATTCAACAATTATGCTAGAAAATGATCAAATTAAGCTAATGCAATTTCCTATAACAATAATGCTCAAATGATATGCCTATAGTAACAATGCCTAAATTTATAATGAGATGGGATCCTTATTTCGCCAAAATGGGGGATATTTATATGATTTCCAAGGCTAGGGGTGAGGTGGTAGGAATCAACAGTCAAGATTGAGTTTGAAGATATCAAAGGTAAAATTGGAGGAGGTTGGAGAAGAAGTTGGAGGAAGGGACACTTGTCACCTCTGTGGTGATAAGTGTCAAGGAGATTTTCTCATAAAAGATCAAGTGTCCAAGAAAGGAGACATGTGGCCAAAGTGCCATGTGTCTCAAGAAGAAAATATCCACACCATAGGATGTTAGGATAAGGAGGTAAGAAGTTAGGAGGCATGTGGGTAATTTTGAATTTAAAAATTTAAATAATAGGAAAAGACTAATTAATTAGAGGATTAGAAGAATTGAATTGAAATGGGGGGAGGATTAATTAATTTGAATTAATTAATCAAAGGGGACTATTGAAATGAACCTATTAAATAAATCCCTAGATTTATTAATAAGTAGATGACAGAGAGAATTTAATCAAATTGCTAATGAATTCAATTAAATTAGGGAGAGGGATTAATTAAATAATTTATTTAATTAATTATCTTCACACCATTTTTTAGGTGTATACAACTATATTTAGTAAGTTGTCAACAAGTAGGACTCTGCAACTCGGTTGTTTTAGGCTACTTGAAGTCATGGTAAGTTTTGAGATTATTGTAACTTTGTAATTCTTGAGATTCAATATGAATGACCAAATTTGGCTATGGTTTTTTATTGTTATTTTTTTACAAGGTTTATCAACATAAATCTTTGTGTTATGTGCTATTTCTCTTCTTCATAAATTTTCTACACTTGTTATTTTTCTCACAAAAACTTTATAAGACATAAAGTTTGTTGTGCATACCTTGTACCATAATAGTTAATTTTCTAATTAATTAAAAGTAGGTTAGACCCATACCATTAGATATCTATAGAAAAGCTCCACCTAGGGCACATGAGAAATGCACACCTAGCTAAAGACAAAACAACAAAAAGTAGCAAGGAATCACCAAGCACAAGGGTTCTTTCAAATAATGTTGACATGGAGGTTTTTCCAATTAAAAAATCTTTTACGAGACAATGTAGGATGCACTCCAAGAATATTGGAAACAATCCAAACATTATAATATCTGGTTTTCTTCAATAAAACTTGTCAAATCAGCATTGAAGATGGTAGTTGTAAACTGATAAATGAAAAAACATCAATAATATGTAAATTAAGAAACCTAAAGTCTGTTTTAGGTATGTTGTAATATAATATTGTTAATTTTGATGTAATAATATCTTTAGTTATAAAGTCTTTTTTTCCAAACTTTCAAAAGAAAGAAAAAATTTGACATAAGAAATCTTTCAATTAATTTTTTTTTTCTTTACTGTCACCTCCCTCAGGAGAGAATTTAGATGCACTACAAGAATTTTGGAAAAAACCCACACATCATAGTGCCTTGTTAACATCCTTAGAACTGTCAAATCAAGATTGAAGAGGGTAGTTGCAAAATGACGAACCAAGAAACGTTAATAATTTGTTCATTGGCCTGTTCATTTTCAAAATCGCTAGAGAAAGTCCAATAATATTAATTTCACTTCTATAAATATTTATTATAATAATAATTAAACTATTGTGGAGCTCTCAATGACCCTCTCAACATTGTATAATGTACAATGTTGTCTTCCATGTATAGAGTCTATGTGCATTGTCAGTTGTGTAAATCTCATGGAAATGGGTTGGGTATCGGTGGTAATAGAAGTTTGTTTTCCCCTTATTGATGTTGTCCTTGATGTCAATTTTTCCATTGGACATTCTTGGTTTAGTTGGTTTTGGCTTAAATGACATTTGGTTGATTCATATTCAGCTAGATTGATTCATCAAGTTGACATGTGATATTGTGTCATGGCTCAGTGCTTATAACTCATGGATTACTGATACTTTGGTAAGTATTACAAATTCATGATGATATGGGTTTTCTTACAGGTGCATGAGGTATATGGTTCACTTCATCTTTTGGCAAATATGTTGCTAGTTTTAAGCTTCACTCTTTACCACTTACTTTAGGAATAAACGATAGTTTGTTGACTCTTTGTTTGACCATTGCATCTCTAAGAATATTGTTCACCTTTATAATTATTTTTTTTATCATGTCAATTGGCTTCATTGACATCGAGGGATTCTTTGATAACTAACATGGATGTGAGTAGGCACTGACGTGGTACTTGATTGACATATCATGATGTTGGTGAACTTCTGGATTTTAAAGCAATTATAATGTTTTTGTCTATTTCTTACGGACTTAATTTTTTTATTCAACTTGTTTTGGAAATATAATTAAATGCATTAGGGTGAATAAAGATGACTTTTCCATAGTGCAAGATGCTTGCCAAACCCTAGCCATCGTGGTTCATACATAGACTCAAATTCAAATGTGTTTAGCAGAAATGGTGTTATGGGTTTATAATATGATTGATTGTTATGAGTATCAAGTTGATTTAAGGACTTCTCGCGAGTTGAAAGATGAGGTAACGATGAGTTTTGTGGTTCAGTTTAAACCGCCATCATTGAGGTAACATCTTTGCATATTTTTTGGGGTTTATCCAAAGGCAAATCTACGTGATGAAATGAAATTGTGTACAAAGATTGGTAGTTGTATTGTTTTACTATTTTCATATCTCTCTGAATGGCTACGATGTTTTGGTTATTTTGAACCATCTATTTACCTTTGTTTTCATTTTGAAATGCAAGCCAAGGTAAATAAGAAAGGGGTTTGAATAAGAAACATATTTTTTATTATTCATTGGTATTATTGGAAGAGTGGTTTTTCATATTTGCTTTTGTATATCATTCACATAAAATATGTTAATCAGTTATACGGATTTTGTGAAAATGAAATCACTTTATAATGTTTCAGTTATTGCAGTTCAATTAGTTGGGTTAACCCAAAATCAAGGAAGCGATGACCTTGAGTTGGTGAGGTATATGTTTGTAATAATGGTTTAGTTACAACAGTTTAGTTAGTTGGGTTAACCCGAACTCAAGGAGGTGATGACCTTGAGTTGGTGAGGTACTCTATTTCAAGAGTTTCTTTGCGATATTTTTGAATAAATACTCAGCTTTAAGTCATTCCTTGGGTTGAAAAAAAATGGATAAGAAATTTTTTCTGAAAACATAAAAGATTTTCATTGTGTATACTTGCAACAGTGTGGCTCACATTTCAATTTTTAGGCTTTATTGCATATCTTGTATAATATTGTAAACAAAAAGAGATAGAATAGAGCAAAGGGGTTGGTGCTCCTATGAAAATAGAAGTAACTGAGTTGGTGCTCTTAAATTAATGAAAAACAAGTTTGTGGGGTTTTTCTACCCCATCAGGGTTTTCCACTCAAGAAAATAATTGTGTCATGTGATGTCTTATTGTTTGTGCATTTCAGTTTATCATATTCTTGTCATGCTTTGATACTTAATCTTAATTTATTTCAATCATTATGTTGCATGTTATATTGCCAGTCATGTATATGCATGTTTAAAATTACTTGAATTTGAATCATATGTCAGTAGTTTTATCGTAGCACTCTTGTAATTTGTAGTTTCACATTAAAGAATAAACAATAATTTTTACTACATCAATAAGAATCTATTAGAATTCTTTGAATAATTTTGTTCATGTTCCATTGATTATGTGGTGTATTCTTTCTACATTTCCAAGTTTGGTTTAAAAATGAAAAGAATCTTAACACTCTGAGTGACCCCCCCCCCTCAGAGTGTTTCCACTTCCAACAAGTGGCATTAGAGCATAGGGCCCTACATTAGGTCTTTGCTAGGATAGATCATGGTCTTGGAAGTCATTCATTATGTCCCATGTTCAAGAGGGGTCTTATGTTACTAGAGCTCCATTATTTGATGAAACTGATTATCTATTATGGAAAATCAGAATGGAAACATATCTAATATCAATAGATCTTGATGTCTTGAATATTGTTTGTAGTAAGTACATAGTACCTGCTACTATACCTACAGATCCTGATGCAAAAAATCATTATCAAATAAATGCTAGGGCTAAACATTATATACTATGTGGTATGACTAAAGATGTATTTATCAAGATCATGCATTATAAATCTGCTCGCGAAATCTAGGAAAACTAATAAACATCTATCAAGGAAATGAAAAGGTTAAACAATCTAAAATACTCACACTCAGAACTTAGTTTGACAAAATGAGGATGAAGGATGATAAAAAAGTTCTTGAATACTTTCTAAGGATTGATGAAGTTGTAAATGGGATGAGAGGATTAGGTGAAGAGGTAGATGAATTCACAGTGGTTAAGAAAGTGATTAGAACCTTATTTTCTGAATATGAAACTAAAGTTTGTGCCCTTGAAGAAAACAAAATTCAATAAGCTTACCTTAGATGATATTCAAGGAACCTTGGCAGTGTTTGAAATGAGAACAAACAAGGATGACAGTGCTAGTTCATCTTTGAAATAAACTGCTTTTAAGATTAAAAAAAAGGAGGTTGTAAACAGTGAATCAGAATTATCTAATTCTTTAGAAGCATTCTTAGTAAGGAAACTCAAAAATAAATATAGAGGCAAGTTGCCACTAAAATGTTTTAATTGTGGCAAAGCTGCTCACTTTGCTACCAAATGTCCTCATGATGATCAAAACATTGATGATGATCAGACTATAAAATATTACAAGAAAAAATTCTCCAGTCGTAAACAAAAGTTCAACTTTAACAATATCAAAAAGAAAAAGGGTCTATTCAGCAAAGAAGATTTTGATGATGAGGCAGGTGACTCTTTAGGTGATGAAGGTGAAACCTTATTCATGGCTGAAATTGAAGTGTCTAAAATTTCAAGCAGTAATGCAGATAATCAATTAAACAATCAATTGGATCTAGAAAATTGTGAGATAAATTTTGAAGGTGAACTACTTTGTTCTCTTGAAGAAATAATAAAACAAGAAACATATTTCCTCTCAGGAGAAAGTTCAAGTAATCTGACTATTTCTCTACAAAATGGATTAGATGACTCTAAAAGAGTTATAAAGAATCTTAAATCAATACTTGCTGATAAAGAAAAGGAGACTCAAGCTCTCAAACAACAAGTTGGTTCTCTCACAAAGCAAGTGGAAGAACATGAAAGAACTATTCACTTGCACAATATGCTTGGAAAACAAAAAAAATATTATGACTTGGGTTAGTGTTCAAAATCTACAAATCAGAATGTGACAACTAATAATAAGAAGAAACCATTTAAAACTAAATGGAACAATTTCATATTTAATACTTTTTTCAATGGCTATTGTTTCTTTTGTAACATATTTGGTCACAAAGTGAGCACATGTAGATTCATGGTGTCTAAATTACCAAGATTTGGTAATAAACAATTCTTAGGCTTTTCTAATATGATCAGGTGTTTCAAATGTAATATGATTGGTCATACTTCTAGACAATGCAAACAAAGTAAGACTGCTTCAGAAAAGGTGTGGAGACCTAATCAAGTTCAAAATATAGAGCAATCCTTGCTTGTTCAAACTGCTTTACTTTCTAATAAGAAAATTTTATGGGTTGTTGATAGTGGTTGTTCTAACCACATGACAAGGGATAAGGAAAAATTTGTAAAACTTGAAGATTATGCTAGTGGTTTTGTAAAGTTTGGTGACAACTCTGGAATTCAAATAAAAGGTAGAGGATCTTTGATTCTTAACAATAATACACCTATTCATGATGTGTATTATGTAGAAAGACTCAAACACAATCTTTTAAGTGTCAGTCAAATTTGTGATAGTGGATACAATATCTCATTTAACTCACAAGGTTGCACAATCATAACTAATTATGGTAAAATAGTTGCATCAGGGTTAAGAACACATGAAAATATATAGAATCTTCTTGACTCCTCTAATCATGAAATAAATCAAGGTATGTGTCTTATGGGTCAAGTTGAAGATAAATGGTTGTGGCATAAATGTTTAGGTCACATAAACTTTGATAATCTAGTTAGAATCAATAAATATCAGAATGTAAGTGGTCTACTAGTGCTTAGTAAACTAGAAAATGATGTTTTTTCAATGTGTCTTAAAGGAAAGCAAACAAAGGTGAGTTTTAAATCAAAGGAACACTCTTCTACTAAACCTTTGCAACTAGTTCACACTGATCTATGTGGTCCTACGACAACAAGGTCTATCAATGATGAAAAATACTTCATGTTGTTTGTTGATGACTACACTAGAATGGTTTGGGTAACTTTCCTTAGACATAAATCAAATGTTTTTGAAAAGTTTAAAATATTTCGTAAAATGGTAGAGAGGGAATCAGATTTCAAACTTAAATGTTTGAGATGAGATAAAGGAGGTGAGTTTACATCTCAAGAGTTCATTGAGTATTGTGAAAATCATGGCATCAAGAGGCAGTATGTTGCTACTAGAACACCTCCAAAGAATGGGGTGGTTGAAAGGAAAAACAAAACTATGAAAGAAATGGCCAGAACTATGTTAGATGAAACCAAGTTACCTGATAGATTCTAGAAAGAAGTTGTTCATACAGTTGTCTATATCTTACACAGGGTGCAGATCAGAGTGAAGTCTAACTTTACTCCATATGAACTATGGTATGATCAATCAACCACAATTAAATACTTTAAAATTTTTGGTTGTAAGTGTTTTATTTAAAGGATGAAGAAAATTTGGGCATTTTTCAATCCAAATCAGATGAGGGTATCTTTTTAGGATACTCTACACACAGTAAAGCCTATAAATGTTTCAATATAAGGCTGAATAAGATTGTTGAATCCATAAATGTCACATTTGATGAGAAGGTGTTTCTATACCTCCTGAATCTGTTGTAGCAAATAACTATCAATAGAAGAATGCATCAAGTTCTAAAGAAACAACACCTCTAACTACACTGTCTATAATTATTACCAAGAGGCATCCTCAAAATCTGATTATTGGGGATAGAGATGTAGGAATTTTAACAAGAAGAAGAGCCAAATTTGATGAGCAAGCTCAAACTGCTAAACATTTTTTCTTAGTAGATAATTTTGAGCCTAAAAATGTTAGTGATGCTTTAACTGATGATTGTTGGTTAAAAGCTATGCAAGAAGAAATCAGCCAGATTGAGAAAAATAAAACTTGCGAGTTAGTCCCAAGACCTGATAACAGAAATGTAATTGGTGGCAAATGGATTTTTAGGAACAAAATGGATGAGTGTGGCAAGGTGGTACAAAATAAAGCACATTTTGTGTGCAAAGGGTATGCTCAACATGAAGGTATTGACTTTGGTGAATCTTTTGCACCTGTTGCTCGTATTGAGTCAATTAGAATATTTTTAGCATACTCTTGTTTCAAAAATTTTAAAGTTTACCAAATGGATGTTAAAACTTCTTTTTTAAATGGTTTTCTGGAAGATGAGGTGTATATGGAATAGCCTGAAGGGTTTGTTTCTCAAGACAAACCTAATCATGTCTATAGGCTGAAAAAGGCCCTTTATGGTCTTAAACAAGCTCCTAGAGCTTGGTACTCAAGGTTGGACTCACATTTGATAGAAAATTGTTTCATCAGAGGTAGCGTGGATAGAAATATTTATAACAAGAAAGAAGGTAATTCTATTCTACTTGTAGAAGTTTATGTTGATGACATTATCTTTGGAAGCAATAATGATGTACTATCTTAGAAATTTTCCAAGATAATGGAATCTGAATATGAAATGTCAATGTTAGGTGAACTAACGTTCTTTCTTGGTCTTCAAGTTTCTTAATGTGAATATGGCATATTTATATCCCAAACAAAGTATTAAAAAGAAATGTTAAAATAGTTTCAAATGGGTGATTGTAATGTAGTAAGTACTCCTATGGTCATTGGATGTAAACTTTCTGAAGTAAATGAATCTCTTGATATTGATCAAATTGAATATAGGTCTGTGATAGGCAAACTATTATACTTAAATGCATCTAGACCTGATTTAATGCAGGTAGTTTGTATGGTTTCTAGATTTCAATCTGCTCCTAAACAGTCTCATCTTACAATTGTGCAAAGAATATTTTAGTATATTAAGGGTACTTTTGATTTTGGACTTTGGTATCCTAGAAATGACAAATTTACTTTAATGGATTATACTGATGTTGATTGGGCTGTTTGTTTGGATGGCAGAAAAAGAACCAATGGTGCTGTATTTTTTCTTGGTGATTGTCTTGTAGCATGGCATAGAAAGAAACAAGATTGTATCTCTCTCTACAGCAAAAGCAGAATGCATTCCTGCTACATCTTGTTGTACTCAGTTGCTTTGGATGGCTCAAACACTTTTGGATATGGGTATTACTATTGACAGACCTATTCCCATATTTTGTGACAATACTAGTGCTATAGTTTGTCCAAAAATCCAGTTATGTATTCAAGAATGAAACATATTTCTATGAAGTTACTCTTTCTTCATGAAAAGGTGTTGGCTAATGAAGTTACACTGTTGTATGTTCCTACTCAAGCTTAGGTAGCTAATATATTTACAAAGCCTTTGGCTACAAAAGTATTTGAAAGGATTCAGTTATGATTGGAAGTTGTTTGTCAATCTCAGTTCTCATAAATCTCATCTTTGGTTCTGAGGGAGCTATGCTCTCCCATAGCAGCCTCCTGCTATTGTATTTGATAGTACATTGATTTCTCCTTGTTATACCTTGAAATTGTTCTTATTGTTCATCTCTATATCTTTCAGATTCACCCTTTGTCCTTGTGACAAAAAGTGGGAGTATTCACAAGTTTCAGTTCTTGATCATTGTTATTACAAATGACTATTTGCATTGACAACAAATGACTATTTGTATTGGCAGTGGTTTTGGTTTTGGTTTTGCCATCAAGGACAAAGGGGGAGCTTGTTGGTTTTCCCCTTGCGATGTTGTCCTTGATGCCAATTGTTGCATTGGACATTCTTCATTTAGTTATTTTTGGCTTATGGCATTTGGTTGATGCATATTCAGCTGGGTTGATTCATCTGTTTGACATGTGATATTGTGTCATGGCTCAATGCTTATAACTTTTGGATTTCTGATACTTTGGTACATATGTAGATCATAGATTCATGATGATATAGGTTTTCTTACAGGTGCATGAGGTATATGGTTTACTTCATCTTTTGACAAATATGCTCCTAGTTTTAAGCTTCACTCTTTCTCACTTACTTTAGGAATAAACAACAGTTTGTTGACTCTTTGTTTGACCATTGCATCTCTAAGAGTATTGTTCACCTTTATTATCATTTTTTTTATCATGTTAATTGGCTTCATTGATAGCGATACATTCTTTATAACTCACGTGGATGTGAGTAGGCACTGACATGGTACTTAATTGACACATCATGATATCAGTGGACTCGTGGATTTCAAGGCAATTATAATGTTTTTGTCTATCACTTACGAACTTCTTTTTTATTCATATTATTTTGGGAATATAATGAAATGCATTAGGGTGAATAAAGATGACTTTTCCATATTGCAAGATGCTTGCCGAACCCTAGTCATCGTGGTTCATACACAGACTCAAATTCAAAGGTGTTTAGCAGAAATGGTGTTATGGGTTTCTAATATCATTGACTCTTATGAGTGTCAAGTCGATTTAAGGACTCTTCTCGAGCTAAAAGCTGAGGTAACAATGGGTTTTGTGGTTCAGTTTAAACCGCCATGATTGAGGTAACATCTTTGCATATATTTTTTTTGGTTTATCCAAAGGCAAATCTACATGATGAAAGGAAATTGTGTAAAAATATTGGTAGTTGTTTTGTTTTACTATTTCCATCTCTCTCTGAATGGCTACGATGTTTCATTTATTTTGAATTCTCTATTTACCTTTGTTTGCATTTTGAAATGCAAACCAAGGTAAATAAGAAAGGGGTTTGCACAAGAAACATTTTTTTATTGTTCATTGGTATTATTCGAAGAGTGGTTTTTCAAATTTGTTTTTGTTTATCATGCACAAAAAATCTATTATTTAGTTCTACGGATTTTGTGAAAATGAAATCACTTTATAATGTTTCAGTTACAACAGTTCAATTAGTTGGGTTAACCCCAACTCAAGGAGGTGACGACCTTGAGTTGGTGAGGTATACTTTTCTAATAATGGTTCAGTTACAGCAGTTCAGTTAGTTGGGTTAACCCCAACTCAAGGAGGTGATGACCTCGAGTTGGTGAGGTACACTATTTCGAGAGTTTCTTTGCTCTCTTTTTGAATAAATACTCAGCTTTAAGTCATTCCTTGGGTTGAAAAAAATTGGATAAGAAAATATTCTTGAGAACAGAAAAGATTTTCATTGTGTATACCTGCAACAGTGCAGATGACATTTCAGTTTGTGGGCTTTATTGCATATCTTGTATAATATTGTAAACAAACAGAGACAAAGTAGAGGAAAGTGGTTGGTGCTCCTATGAAAACAAATGCAATTGAGTTGGTGCTTTTAAATTAATGAAAAACAGGTTCGAGTGGTTTTTCTATTTCATGAGGGTTTTCCACTCAGAAAATAATTGTCCTGTGATGTTCTATTGTTTTGTGCATTTCAGCTTATCATATTTTTGTCATGCTCTGATACTTAATCTCAGTTCATTTCAATCATTTTATTGTATGTCATATTGCCAGTGTTGTATATGCATGTTTAAAATTACTTGAATCTGAATCATATGTCAGTAGTTTTATCGTAGCACTCTTGTAATTTCCAGTTTCACATTAAAGCATAAACAATGATTGTTGCTACATCAATAGCACAATCTATTAGAATGCTTTGAACAATCTTGTTCATGTTCCATTGTTTATGTGGTGTATTCTTTCTGCATTTCCAAGTTTGGTTTAAAAATGAAAAGAATCAGAACACTCTGATTCATCCCCTCTCAGATTGTTTCCACTTCCAACAGTAGGTTCTAGTTTACCGCAAATTAGTCGTTACATACTGCTTAAACATCTCACCAAAGTTTCATTTTATTTTCGGAGAAATTAAGTTTGAATTTATTAATGTTGTCCCTATAAAGAATGAAACGCCTGGCCAGTTGGGATGGTTGTAAACTTTGAACTGATATTTTCTCAGATGGAGTTGTCCTCCGTTTCTTTAGTCTCTGATATTCGAGTGAAAAGGAAGAGTCTTTCAGTAATAAGTCCTGAAAAGAATGTAGAGTGATACTCACTATTCCTGAGCAATCTTGATAAAAAACTAGTGGGTTACGTCATAAAATTTGTTCATTTTTTTTCTGGTAATCAGGAAATAGCTTTTGATTCCATAATCTAATTGCATACGGAGGCGCTCAGTAGGATTTTGGTTTATTATGACTTCATATCCGGGAGGCTCCCGTTCAATTCAGAGGAACGGCGGTTTGAGATCGACTGTAATGCCGCAGGTGTTCCTTTTGGGCCAGGCTTAACGAGCACACTCTAAGCGTTGACTGCAACGCTTAGGTGGCTCGTGTGGGGTCCATTCCGTCCGTTCTCTTCACCGGCGTCTGTTTCCGTTTTCCGCAGCAACCCTATTAACTGTTGCAGTCAGTAGTTAACTGCCAAATTCCCACCTATAATCCAAACCGAATTCAAAATCGCTCCCGCGCTGCGTACCTTTGGTATGTGCTAGTAAAGAGTTTATCACATAAGAGAGAGAGAGAAAGCCTCTCACAGAATGTTGTCATCGCAGCCAAGGAAGCCATGTGAAATGCTCTGATAGGAAATGCCTTTCAAAATGTGGAAGCACAAACAAGGGACGTGAACCAGTTTGATCGAATGCCTTAAAGAAATGTGGTTTTATGGAATGCCATTATTCCTAGATAATACGCAAACTGGAGTTTTGAAAAGGCTTCAGGAACTTGCAAGCGAATGCAATCGGCAGATGTAAAACCGAAATCCGCAACCTTTGCTACTAGTCTCCCTGCTGTACAGAATCCATCAAATGGTAAAGGACGGAGGAGTTCTGCCAGATGTTGTAGTTGTAAGTGACCTAGTAGACATATATGCAAAATGTGGAAGCATGATAAGGGGAGGTAATTGTTTGACAAAATGCCTCCAAAAATATTGATCTCATGGAATGCTATGATTGCAGGATACACACAAAATCGATTTGTGACACAATACCTCCAAACAACGCGGTCTCATAGAATGTGCCATGATTGCAGGATATGCACAAAATGGATATGTGACAAGGCTATAAAATCTTTCAAACAAAATGATTCGCAGCATACTCCCTACCTATGCCAATATGGTAGCTTAAGAACAGGGTACAAACATCCCACCAAAGTTCCATGGAAGGGAGGGTTTTCTCAGATATAATCGTTGGAAACGCAGCACTGATAGACATGTATGAAAAATGTGGAAGTATAAACATGGCACAAAAATGTGATCAGATCATGTAATGTAATGTTTGTGGGATATGCACAAATAAATTTTGCAAGAATGCTCTCAATTTTGTTTGTGTTATATGTGCATGCAGCCATGCAAGTTAAGTGTATGTGGGCTGTACATACTTCAATTACATGGGTAATCCTTCTTGCATTACATTCGATTATTATGTGTAAATGGTTGACCTACTTGGTCATGTCTATTTGGAGAACACCTTAAACTTTTGTCATTAAGATGCCAGTTGTGTGGGATATTTTTTCATGCTGCCTGCAAATCGCATATGAATACAGGCTCAGGGATTCTAAAAGAGATGTGACTTATGTTCTTCTCTCAAACATCTATGTTAAGTGGGCATATGATGAGCAAATGGTGAGAAGATTGATTGAAGATAAGGAATCAAAAAAATATCCGAATGTGGTTAGATTGAAGGTCATAAAATGGTACATTCTTGTGTAGGAGATAGGTTACATCCATAAACATAGTATATCTATGTACAGTTGGAGAAATCGGTTTGCGAGATGAAAGCAACAAGGTCTTTTTTAGATGCAAGGTATTTACTTAGTTGTGTGAAAAGGGAAAAAAAACATTATTTGTCTACCATCATAGTGAAAAGTTGACAATTGCTTTTGGTTTTCCAAACATGCCCCTCTAAAATAACTAATATAGTTGTTAAGAGCCTTTGAGTATGTGTTGATTGCCACAATACAATGAGATTTATCTCCAATGTTGTTGCAATTCCTACCTATAATGATTAGTTCAATTAATTTCGTGAAGAGGAAATGAACTCACTTGCACACACATTTTTTAATGGATTACCCCAGGGCCTTATTAAATCACAAGGATCAATTTCTTGTATGAAGTAATTTTGAAAATCTTTAATTATGATAAACCTTAAATAAATGGGTTCTTATGTTTGTTTAATTATCAGAGAATGTTTAGTAACATTCTATATGCCTCACAATACCATCTCTAATTTTAGATAAAATTAGGAAACCTCTCCATCAATGTTTATCCTTTTGAGCCTTTACCATGCATATCATTCTTAGTATAAGGACTCTAGTGTACTTATAATTCTCTTTTAGTTTGATTTTGTTGCTTATAAAGTCCCTATTTGATATTTGACAAAAGACTTATATTTTGTCCCTATAGTTGCTATATGATATTGATGTAGCCAGTTAAAACATTACCAATATATCAAGGAATAATCAGAAACAACACAAGTCTAGATCAATGTTCTTCATTATTCTTCTGCAACTTCAACCATTCTGCCATTACTATAAAAAAATCCCTATTTTAAACAATCACCAAAAATTTCCTTTTTGGGCAGATTTTTACAAAATCTGAAAATTGCCATTTAAGGAAATTTTCAAATCTATCCCAAAAATCATGAAATATTCTAGAAATCTAAAAAAAATTCCTACAACACAAAAAAACAACTTTCTAATCTCAAAGATATTACAAGCTAAAAATTAACTAAAAAACTAACTTTCTAAAAACTTGAAAAAAAGAGTAAAAGCCAATTTTGAGACCTTAGATGAAGGAATCCGGCCCTGAAAATTTGAAGATTTGGGGGCCCTACTAAAATTGGTTGAGTTGGAAATCCAATCAACTCCTCAAGATCTAAGTCCATGTAAAATTTCAGCCCAATCGAACAACCGAGTCAAAAGTTATGACCCCACAAAGTCCCTGCATCATTCTCCTCTGGTTGAAAAGAACACAGCTCCTGCAAGTGGGTATCCTCAAATTTCTGCCACTGACCTCGATCCAACTGCTACAATTCCCACTCTGTAATCCATGTGCTCTCTGCTGGTGCTAATCCATCCCACTGTACCAAGTATCTATGGTATTGTCCTTGCCGAGTGCGAACAGTCTTCTTGTCAAGAATTTGTGCAATCTTCTCCCATTTCTTACTAGGGAGTGTCTACTACCAATCTACTTCCTTCTCGCCACCATCATCATGAATGTCACCATGAAATGTGTATAGATCAGAAATATTAAATATAGGAGAGATATCAATATCAAGTGGTAAATCAACCTGATAAGCATTGTCATTGATCTTCTTGAGAACCCTGCAAGGACCAACTTTCTTATATTTTAACTTGTGGTATATGCCTGTAGGAAACCTCTCTCTCTACAGATAAACCATCACTAAAACACCTTCCTTAAAGACTTGATGTCGTCGACCAACATCAACTATAGATTTGTACTTCGCATTACTTTCCTGTAACTTTTGTCTCACCTCTTCCTGCAATTGGTGAAAGTGTTCTACAAATGCTACTGCATCATCACTGATTCTTTCACCAAGGGGCAACTGCACCAAATCTAGAATTCCCTTAGGATTCCTACCATAAACAATTTGAAATGGGGATTTACCTGTAGATCTATTTAGTGAGCTATTGTAAGCAAACTCTGCCTGGGGCAATGCCAAATCCCACTGCTTGGGCTTCTCTCCAACAATGCACCTTAATAGGTTACCCAAACTATGATTGACTACCTCTGTTGGCCCATCGGTTTGAGGGTGATAGGCACTGCTAAACTGTAGCTTAGTCCCCATCTTCTTCCATAAAGTTTGCCAAAAGTGACTCAAGAACTTTGTATCTCAATCAGAGACAATGGTTTTTGGCACACCATGCAACCTAACAATTTCTTAAAAAAACAATTTGGCCACTCGTGTTGCATCACTAGTTTTCTTACAAGCAATAAAATGAACCATTTTACTAAATCTGTCAACAACCACAAAAATAGAATCATTACCTCATTGTGTATTTGGCAATCCCAAAACAAAGTCCATGCTCAAATCCATCCATGGTTCTAGAGATACGGGAAGTGGCATGTACAACCATGTATTTTGTGAGTGCTTTTTAGCAACCTGACAGATCCTACACCTTTCCACATATCTGGTTACATCTCGTTTCATCTTTGGCCAGTAGTATTTATCTTCAATTAAGGCTATTGTCTTATCCTTGCCAAAATGTCCAGCCAAACCACTGCTATGAAATTCCCTGATGACATTCTCCCTCATGGAACCAACTAGAATACATAACTGTTTCCCTTTGAAGAGATAGCCATCTTGCATAAAGTATTCACCTTGAATATCAAACATATGTCCAGCTATTGGGTTCTTCAACTGTTCCACAATCTCCTAGAAGTCATTGTCAGACTCATACAAATCTTTGATTGCATCATAACCAACTACCTCATTCTCCATTGTTGTTAGAAGTACAACATGTCTACTCAATGCATCTGCAACTTGTTTTTGCTTTCCTGATTTGTGCTTCAAAACAAATGTATAGCCTTGTAAGAATGAAACCCATTTCGCATGTCTACTACTCAACTTCTTTTGTGAGTTCAGATATTTTAATGCGATGTGATCTATGAACAAGACAAACTCCTTTGGCACTAAATAATGCCTCCAATGTCGCAAGGCTTGCACAAGTGCATAAAACTCTAGATCATATGTAGAATAGTTCTTCCTTGCCTCATTCAACTTTTCACTAAAAAAGGTGATTGGTTTACCTACTTGGCTAAGAACAGCTCCAATACCTACATGTGAGGTATCACAATCAACTTCAAACACTTTTTCGAAGTCTAGTAATGCTAATATGGGAGCTTCAGTTACCTTCTTCTTGAGAAACTTGAAACTTTCTTCAGCCTCATTGGTCCACATGAATTCCTTTCCTTTGGTACAATCTTTTATGGGTGCAACAATACTGTTAAAATTATGAATAAACTTTAGATAAAATATGGCCAGACCATGAAAACTTCTTACCTTTATTATGCTCCTAGGACTAGGCCATTCCAGAATTTCTCTAACCTTCTTTGAATCCATCTTGATACCTTGTGCAGAAATAATAAATCCCAGAAATACCAGACTCTCGTGCATAAAAATACACTTTTTTAGGTTTGCATAAAGTTTCTCTTTCCTCAACACATCCAATATGATCTGCAAATGCTCCTCTTTGCTCTTACTAAAAATTAAAATGCCATCAAAATAAACTACAACAAATTTACCAATGTAAGGTCAAAGCACTGTATTCATCAGTCGCATGAAAGTACTGGGTGCATTAGACAACCCAAATGGCATCACCATCCACTCATATAATCCATCTCTAGTCTTGAAAACAATCTTTCATTCATCCCCTTCTCGGATCCGAATCTGGTGATACCCACTTCTCAAATCAATTTTACTGAAATACTGGGCCCCTGCAAGAACATCCATCATGTCATCCAAGCGAGGTATAAGGAACTGGTATTTGATAGTGATTATATTGATTGCACGACTATCTGTACACATCTTCCATGTACCATGTTTCTTTGGTGTTAATAATGCTGGTACAACACATGGACTCATGCTTTCTCGCACAACACCATTCTTCATAAGCTCCATCACCTGCTTGTTGAGTTCTGCATGTTGTGTAGGGCTCATCCTATATGCTGCCGGATTAGGTAAAGATGCTCCCGGAATTAGATCAAGATGATGTTGAATATCTTGTTTCAATAGAAGACCATCAGGTAGCTCATCAGGTATAACATCACTATATTCTTTGAGTACCTTTTCTACTTCAGCAGGCATTTGTATCCCTCCTCCTTCCTCCTTTTGTACCATTAATGCATAACAGAATCATGTCCCCTTCATCTCCTTAACAAGCTCTCTTTCAGACAACATATTCTTAGCTTCCCCTACATCCTTAAGGGGTAATAAGATGACTTTCAATCCCTCCTTCCAAAATTTATATGTATTCCTTTCCCCATCATGCATGACCTTTCTGTCATATTTCCAAGGCCTCCCCAATAATACATGACATGCATCCATTGGGATGACATCACACCAGACCTCATCTTTGTAAGTTTTGCCTATAGAAAACTTGATCAGGCACCTCTTATCAACAGTAACTTTATTCCCCTTCTTAAACCATGCAATACGGTAAGGGTGAGGATGTTTCTCACACTATAAATTCAACTTATCTACCATCTCTCTGGAAACCATATTCTCACAACTACCGCTATCAATAATAACTTAACATACCTTTCCTCTTGAGGTGCATCTGGTTTGATAAATATTGGTTCGAAGCCATGAGTCATCAAAGCTTTGAATCTATGTTTTCTCCTTCTCTAGGATTATCAAGGTTCTCCTTATCATGAGGTTTTCTCCTACGTCTAGGAGAACTTCTAAATCTGCTCCATCATTTTCAAATTTAGCTAAAATCACCCTGGAGAGTCGTCCTTGATTTCTATCTTGCATGTTAAAATTTGAGCACTCAAATGCTCTATGGCCTTCTTCCCCACACCTAAAACAATTGAATTATCTCCTTTGGCTTTCCCATCCTCTACCGCCACCATAACCTCTTCCTCTTTGAAACCCTCATCCTCGTTGTAGATTAGAGGACTTTGGGCAGATATAATCTTGCTTTTCTACTCCTTGATTTGAATCTCCCCTACCATAACTTGAACCACCACGTGAAGGATATGAAGTACCCCTTCTTCCTCCTCTATTCTTTGAAAATATTGTCTATTTTTATTTTCTTCTACCTTTAGAGCCAGCTGATAGGCCTCTTCCATACTATCGATCTGGTGCATGCTTAATTCATTCTAAATTGAAAACTTCAATCCATTTACATACCTAGCAGCCATTTTTTCATCAGATTCTTGATGCTCAACCTGAATGGACAACTGGTAAAATTCATCTATGTAATCTTGTACAGTAGATAATTTTTGCTTTAGATTTTGAAATCTGTGAAATAGTGTTTGTGCATAGTCTAAAGGCAAAAACTTTTCTCTTAATTTCTTCTCCATCTTGCTCCAAGTTTTGATCTTCTCTTTTCTTTTCCTCGTTCACTCCTTTTGTAGATGATCCCACCAGATCATTGCATGACCCTTGAACTTAGTGCATGCCCCATTTATGTCTTGCCCCATTTAAGTGATATTGGTGTCTGTATTAGTAAGTGTAAATTTATCCAAATCTAGTGCTTTCTTTCTTAATACAACCATTTTTTGGCCACCATCTATAACCAATCTAAGAATTCCTTCAATAAAATGTTTTATTAAAAAATGTTCTTGTTGTAGTGCTTTGCCTATTTTTATACTTGCTATGTGCCTAAGTATCTCAAAACTATAAAAAAAAATCCAAGTGTTAGGAGTGTCTATGTGTATTTTTAGCCTTTATTGGGTCTATATATTTCCTCTTACCAATATTCTTTCTTTCCATTCCTTAAAATGCAACATTTTAATTTTTATTTGAGACCATTAATTATTTTATTCTTTTAAAGTTCTCATTATCTATGTACTTTATCACAACTTTCCCCATGCTTGCACTCCCTACTTTGTTTTTGCCATTGGCCCTAGGATTTGAGGTCTCCATATAATCATGTACTTCTTAAGTTACAAGACTAATCCATGAACCTTATTTATTCTCCACCTACACTTTTGAACTATGCTTCCTCTCTTTTTTGCATTGAGCATTCAAAATCACCAATTCCTAATTTGAGGATTCACTTTTCCTTTGTCTCAAAATCTTGGGCTTTTAGTATTTTTCCTACCCATTTTCCTCACCTCGCTTTTCATCCCTCTTCCTCATTATGGGACTCATACTTGTAGGATTACTCATACCATCATACCCAAAAGGTATAAGGTATATGATAAAACTAATCTTCGAACCTTGAATGTATTCCACCCTATTTTCCTTGCTTTTCTTCTTCTAGCATTAGGAACACCACACTAATTATCCCTAACCCATTTCTCTTGTGTTAGAATTTTGAACATATATATTTTATTTTACCATAAAGTATATCCCTAATCCTTGATCCCTTTCCTTTATCTTTTTTCATACTATTTAGTGGTATCAATTTTTCCCTCACTTTGATCCCACTTCTTCCATCAATATTGGGTATCCCTTTCACTGATTGTTGCTCTTCTTTGCATCTTTTTTCTTTCAAACTTATAAGATTAGTTATACAACCTTCTGTAAAGTAAGTTAGAATGTGGTAAGCCTAAAACCTGCTTCCCAACTACTCAATGCAATTTAGGCTTTTATAGATTCGACCAACCAAATAAACCTCGCCATAAGATAATCCTTTAATGACAAAGCTAATGCCATATGCTGATAGTGATATTTTCTTATGTGTCATCTAGTCACTTTCTTGAATTAATCATACATGTCTTACATGCACCTAATCACCCATAGCAAGTGGAAAAGTGCATGTTTTGATGTGATTAAATTTGACCTTCATATCCAAGCAATGATTTCCCTCGGGATGCCTTTCTAAAAATTAAAAGGGTGACTAATCAAAAGGCCTCCATATCCAAGAATACTCTATCAATATCCAAGCAAACTATATCCCTTTTCATAGCCCAACAATACATATTTAGTTTATAGGAAATCTACTCTCAATTTATAGAAATTTTCTTTCAAGTACCAACCTCATCAATGATCTAGATTACTTTGATAAGATTCTTCAATTCCTTAGTCCTATTCAACACATTATCCCTTGGAAAAGGCTTTTAGATTGAGCCATGATATCCCCATGAGTGCCTCTTTAAAAATTCTAAAGGTTGGTTGGATCTATCCTTATTAAGTTTAGAAAGAAAAAAAAGAGCAACCTAATAGAGATTAATGATGAAAACCTATAAGTGCACTAGAACCTATAAGTCATGTAAAATTACTCTATTAGAATATAAAATAAGATAAAGGTCATTGTAGATATTAAAAAGAAAGTTGTGGTAGTATTACATGTCTTATACTACCACTTGATAAATTAATGTACTAAAAAGAGAAGAGTTAATGATGAATACATTAAATCAATTAAATGTTTATGGAAAAATTTGTAAACAAGAGAGAAAGAATAAGTATTGGTGAGATGATCAAGATAGGTTTTGAATATAATTTAATGACCATGATAGAAAAGAAGGAAGAAGCAAAAATGTTGAAACAATTCTAGGACTGAGAGGAAAGACAATGAAAATTGTTCAAAAAATTGTGAGAAGCATCAAGAGACATGCAATATATAAAAACCATAGTATTGTTTAGATAGATATATCCTCAATAGACATGGAAATCATGAATATTAAATAAATAGAGTGGTTTATAATTTAAATCAATTTTATAGTGAAAAATCTAACTAAAATGATTTATGGCAATTGAAAGAAAATAAGACAACAATGAAATTAGAGAAGTTTGACCTTATTTATAGGGATACTGTGGGTGGGGTTTCCATGAGGAAGAAGAGGAAGTAAATAAGGGAGGAAATGAATTTGTCAATTGGTGAAGAGGAGATAATATCTAGCAATAGAATAAACTTAGAAGTCACCAAAAAATTATATTTTTTCAAGGAAACTGGGGAGATAATAGATACTCAAAGGATGCTAGAATACATCTCTTTACATTAGACAATCATTAGAGTACGGTTGGCATTAATGATGATTAGAATCAATGATATGATTTTGTGAAGACCCTCAATAACAAGGCACTAATATGGTGCATTAAAGAATGTCCAAAGCATGATATAACATAAAATTAATTTAGAGTCTTATTTTTTTTTAAATTCCATTCACCTAATGTGTGAACAAAAATAATTAAGAAAACAATGAAGATGAAGAAAATTTGAGGAATCAAAAAAATATTCTGAACAATAATTTAATAGTGTGGTTAGAAAACTAGAAGAAACCTTGACATAAAACTTCAATAAAATTGAGTGGTTTATCTTAATTTTAACCCTTCATATTATAATAGAAGTAGATGAGAATATTTCTGCTTCATATAGAGATTTATTAGAATTGATCATCATAATAGAATCCTAGTCAAAGATATTGGAGAATGATTTAGTGAGAAAATATGAAAATGGTCATTTCAAATTGGAGCTGAAACATAATGTTGGAATAAAAATTCCTAATGAAAGGTGAAAAAGTCGATACCTCTACCCAACTTAGAAGAAGTAAAAATTGGTTTAAAAATTACAATATGAAAAAACATTTAAGGAATGAATATTTGATCATCTAAGGTACCAAGAGAGATACCACACTAACAGGGTTAAGTTCCCCTAGAAATATAGTATGTATAAATTATAAAATATAAAGTGGGACAAACATGACAAAAAAAGGTGTTCAATTTTTTTTCATGAAGAAGATAACTATGCACCAATAGTTCATGGATTGACTAGAGAAGAATTTTGGATAGGAGTATGTATAGAACATATCATCAAGCTATGAGAACACTAAATGTTTATTTGGCACATGGATAGTGGGAGCTTCAATTGAGAGCAAGTATAAGACCATTTAGAAATATGCACTATGTAGTACCACAAATTCAAGATGTAGGACCCTATATGAGATACCATGATAACTATAGAGAAGGAGATTGTAGGGGAAGCTACCACATTAATAATAGAGGTGTCAAAGAAAGAGGAAGGACCAAAGGGACAAAATTATATAACTATGATAAACTAGGACATTCTACTAATGAGTGCAAAATAAAAATAGGAGAAAACTCCACCTGTTAATTTTGTGGTTATAAATGACATGATATTTCTAGTTGTCCCAAATTTAGTCGCTCTATAAGAAGTGTTGGCACCATGACTAAAAAGTGAATAATTGTCCAGTCTAAATGTAACACATGAGGCTAAATTAGTAATGAATAGCTAAAGTAAAGGAGAAAATGTTAGACAATCTAAGAAATCAAATATAGAATAGGAGAATCCTCAATGAGAAAAGATAAATTGGAAAAATAATAAAAAGAAAAAAAAAAGAAAAACTCAAGAAAAAGACCATGTAGAAACTTAAGAAAAAATATAAAAATGAATTTTAATAATTTCTTGGGGTTGGATTAATAGAATCATATTCTAGGATGATCTTATGAAAGTGAAGAAAAATATTTAGTAAAGGGTGAAAATGATTTGGTGAGAAGGAAATTCAAAGAGATAATTAAGAAAAACTAAAAGGAGATGATGAAAGTAAGGTAGTTTCATAGTGAAATAGGTCTATAGATTGAAAGAATTGGAAATTTTGGTACAATAAGAAGAGGTTAGAGTTCAAGGGTTGAATATCATGAAGGTGGATACGGTTATTGGAAATAAATTCGTGAAGGATGGAATAGGGAGTTTATCTAGCTTCATCCAGTTAGTGTTACCTTCTACAAAAAGGGAGAGAGTACATTTAGATGACAAGGAGTAAGGAAATTCAAATACTTTACTTAATTGCTTGATTAGAATTGGTTTAGGGAGAAAATTATAAGTTATTCGTGTCCTTTGTAAAATTATTGGTTCTGTTGAGAAGAGAATGGGGCTAAATAAATAGAGGCATTAGAGGTCAAAGATGAGATGGCCTTAAAATGATCTATAGATCACCTATGTATAATCATATAGAGTGGTAAAAAGAATTATAAAAGAGAGATATTTATGCAAGAATTTTTTATTGCAAAGATTTGGGAAAATATTGTAATAAATACCCTCTTGATATTAGAATTGAGAAGAAGATAGGAGATCTATGAAATAATGCATTGATAATAAAATATTAAATCTATCACCTTGTCATTTGCACCTTGATTACAATGCATAAAAATTGGTGAAATTGACTTACAATCCTATGTTGAGTTGAATGTGTTCCATGAAAAGATCAGAGAGATAAATGAAGGAACCCATATAATAGGTAGATAAATAATAGAACCATTTTATGATTTCTTAATAATGAATAGATAAAGGATTATCTATAAATACATCATCAAAGTAATAGTCAATTAATATTGATCTATAAAGGATAGAACATGTATCTTAAGATCTCTTATCCAATCATACACACATGTCAGTGTTTAATGTGATGAACTATGATAATTGTGGCTGATTTATTATATCGAAACATATTATGTTGTGAAGGAGG
Source organism: Cryptomeria japonica (assembly GCF_030272615.1). Lineage (NCBI taxonomy): Eukaryota > Viridiplantae > Streptophyta > Pinopsida > Cupressales > Cupressaceae > Cryptomeria > Cryptomeria japonica. Next base: position 265,235,435 of record NC_081411.1, read on the forward strand.
TTTAAAGTTCCATCTCCTGGGGGTATAAGCTAATGGGAGAATAGATAACTAGTATTGCATCATTGATATTTCATGAAGTAGGTGTTAAAAATAGAGTTAAGGACATAGGTTGGGACATTGAGGGTAGGAGATGCAAAAAAAATCATGTGATGACCTAAGAGTGTGGCAAGGGTTGTGAGGTTCATGGTAAAATAGGAGGGGGAGTGAAAGTAGTGGTGAAAGAGGATCAAACAATATAAGTGAAGGGTAAGGGTTGAAAAGGTTTCACATAGTGGTAGGAGGTAAAGTATTTGCCTAAAGGAACATGATCAAAATTAAAAGGAAGAACAGAGAAAGACAAATAAATGGTAGGAACATGGGTTGGATAAGAAGGTGTAGGCATGCAAATTTGGGTGAAGGAATATTAAGTGGTAGGAAAAAGAAAATAAGTTGGCTAGAAGAGTGGGTTTAAGGTAGGAGAGCTAGACTATAAAGGGACATGATTTTAGATCATATGTCTTATACCTTGTAATATCTCTAGCCCCTCAAGATGGGTGATGATGATATTTATTAAGGAGTAGGTGACATCATCAAGTGTGATACTTTGGAGGAGAGGAAAGTGGTAGTCAATTTTGGTGAGTGACAAACTTAGCATCATCTAATAGGGATTCATTATCAAAGTGGTCATCACTGTGAGACATGTAGACTTGACATGTGGGTTGGATGTCTTTGAAGGAACGAAGGTGATGAAAAAAGGAAGAGGAAGGGAAATACATGGATGGTTAAGATAAGGGTTTGTATAAGAGATAACGTATAAGGAAGGAATAGTCAAAAAAGGAAAGATAATAATTTGTATCAAAGAACTGAAAAATGATTCATCCTCATATGTTATAGGGAATTTGAGTAGAAAAATTTAGAGTTTTTTCAATGAAAATAAAGACAAAGACAATAGTGTAGGAAATGGATAGTAACCTAATTGCTATATAGTCTATATATTGTGACTATGTTTATTGTTTACTGAAACATAGAGTTTCATTAAATGACAACAAAATTTTAAAATCAATGTAGAATAATTAACTTCCAAACATTAGAGCGAGAGTTTGGGGTTTAGAGAGAAAATATCTTTTAAGGATGAAAAGAGGAATAAATAATGAAGGTTAGGATTCACATCAAGTTCACTACAAATATAAATAGAATATATATAGCCTACATAATTTAAATGTGGGAAGGCCTTTTTCAATTATCTTAGGATTCAAGCAATAAATGGATTTATTTAAGTTAACCCAAACACATAAAAAACCTTTACCAATTAAATAATAAATTAGTTTTTTTTCTAGCTCAATTTTTTAATGTCTCAAATGAAATTCTTAATCTAAATGAGACTCTATGGAAAAATGATTTACTAGCAGCTAAATTTATGAATAAAAAAATTATTTAGAGATTGATAGAAAATAACAAACCTATTGAAAAAACCGAAGTTGCTTATTGAAAGAACAATTTTCATTTTTTAATATAAGGGTGATTGCAACCATACCTCTATTATAGATATATTATAGATAACAACAAACAAAAAGAGTGCTAAAAGTTTAGAGAAATGCATAATAGAATAAGGATGTCGAATTTCTTGTAAATTAGTAATAAATGTGATCTCAAAATAGTTCCTACCCCTTGTTATGCTTCCACATTTTGCATACATTTTGTACCCCTTGTAATTCCAACCGACAAAATTGCTCTATCCTTAATGCTTTAATGGATGTCCAAGGATCCCAATTTGGCACGGGCTAGGAGGATGCTAGAAAAGGTTGCAGAGTCCAGCTATACACTTGCGAACTGCATTTGCTTGAAAGTTCCTAAAGCCTTTTAAAAAAAATGATTTTGTGAACCCATGAGAACACGTTTCTTTGAGGCATTCTGTTAAAAAATTCACATGACTTGTCTATAATTCTGCATATCCTGCAATCACAATCATGGCACATTCAATGAGGCTAAAAATTTTGGAGGCATTTTGTCACAAATCAATCTTGTGCGTATCTTGCAATCATGGCATTCCACGAGATCACATTATTTTGAGGTGTTTCGTTAAAAAGTTACTGCTCCATGTCTGTGCATCCACATTTTGCTACATATCTACCAGGGCAGTTACAACTACAACATCTCACAGAATTCCTCCGTCCTTTATCATTTGACGGATTCCATACCCTGTTCCGAAGCTCCCATTTTGGCATAGGCAGGGAGACTAGTGGCAAAGGTTGCGGATTTCGGTTTTACATCTGCCGATTGCATTCGCTTGCAAGTCCCTGAAGCCTTTTCAAAACTCCAGTTTGCGTATTATCTAGGAATCATGGCATTCCATAAGACCACATTTCTTTGAGGCATTCGATCAAACTGGTTCACGTCCCTTGTTTTTGCTTCCACATTTTGCATGCATGTCCTATCAGAGCATTTCACATGGCTTCCTTGGCTGCGATGACAACATTCTGTGAGAGGCTTTGTCTCTCTTTTATGTGATTGAACTCTTTACTAGCACCTACCAAACTTACGCAGCGCGGGAGCGATTTTGAATTCGGTTTGGATTATAACCGGGAATTTGGCAGTTAACTCCTGACTGCAACAGTTAATAGGGCTGTTGCGGAAAACGGAAACGGACGCTGGTGAAGAGAACGGACGGAATGGACCCCACACGAGCCACCTAAGCGTTGCAGTCAACGCTTCGAGTGTGCTCGTTAAGCCGGGCCTTCCTTTTGCCATTTGCACAAGTGAACTGACTTTGGAGGAGATGGGAGACGTTACATATCCAAATCCTGCTTTCACGTAGCTTTGTTTACTACCCACATCTACCAATCAAATACTAGAAGACCAGCCTCTCATGTCTTTTCAGGTTATGTATCAATCATATGTGCACTATAATTCAAGTCTTGAAGCATGCATACTACTCTGTAAATTGAAATTTGCTTTTAGAATATAGCTTATAGAAAGATTTGATGTCAGAATAGGAAATTATCTATGATAAGAATGAACTTGTAATCTAACAGTCAAGGGGGACTTTTGATCTGTATGGCTGACTTTTAGCATAATCGCTCGAACTACCTTCTCTCTGTCTCAGCTTGCCATATGTAGTGACCCTCTTTTCTACACGTTAAGTGATTCTCTTCATTCAGTAGAATATTATATGAGTATTAATTTAACACACTTAGTGCAGGCACCTCAGTTCAGATGCGGTGGCTTCGCTGTGGGAACAGTTGTAAATCACGGTCTTATGAACGGATTTGCACTGCAGGAGTTTGCAAAGAACCTCACCCACGTGGCTAGAAAAGGAGATGTGGCTTTCATCCCTCTAACTGATCGTACCTACTTGAAATCGCGATTTCCACTTCGGATAAAGTACGAGCATGAGAAGTTAGTGCAGCCTTCTCAACTTGGAGCTGATTCCTCGCCCTTCATGGAACGAAACATGAATCTCTTGCGCAATAAGGTGGTTCTCCACAACCAATCAGAGAAGCATGTTTTTAAGCTCTTCACCTTATCAGGGAAATCGCTTGGTCTCCTCAAATTAAAGGCTAAGGAAGGGGGAGTTTCTCATTGTTCAAGTTTCATTGTAGCAATGGCACAGCTGTGGCGTGCAAGAACTGCAGCAATGGCAAACATCAATGCCGACGATATTACAAGAGTTCACTATGTCGTGGACATGAGGTGAGATATAATATTAGTATTTTGCTTCGCAATTTAAGGAATCATTAGAAATGAATGCACACTTTAATTGAAGTCAATAATGGCGAGTCCTTGTTTATTGGATGGATTTGCATCAGGTCAAGGATGAGACCTCCTCTTCCGAGGGAATATGCAGGCAATGCAACAAAGGCAGCCTATGCAAAAGCAACAGCCAAAGAATTACTAGACCAACCATTTTCGGCGACTGTGAAAATGCTGGAAGAAGCGGGAAATAGATTGAGTGATGAGTACTTGAGGTCTGCAATAGACTGGCTTGAGTTACATGATGGAGTGATGCGTATGGAGAATGGGTTTGTGGTTACATCGTGGTCTCGCACGGAATATCGAGACGTGGAATTCGGAGGGGAAGTTAAGTCTATATGTGCGGGGCCTGTGGTGTCTGGCAGAAAGGGTATTGTGGCATTTATGGCGGATGCAAAGGATAAGGCTGGCATAAAGACACACATTAGGTTGGAGCCCTCCCACGTTGCCAGATTTCGAATTCTTTTTCAAAATGTGGACACCGATACAACTATTAGGTCTAATATCTAGGACATTTTTTTTCTCTGTCTTCTAGAATGGAACGTCTAGACGAGCTTATGCGTATTCTGATTATTAATGTACTATTTAATTCAACTAGTTTTTACCATTTGCCAATCGTTTCAGTGAATAAAGTCTAGAAATATCTTAAAATATTTCTAAAATATTTGATTATCTATTTTATGATGATCTCATGTATTTCTGATTTCATTATATGTAATATTAGCGTGGTTGTGTATATTTTTTCTATATTTTATTTTAGTTTTATTATGTTCGTAAATTCATGTCTATTGAATGAATAGGAATAGTATAATGATGACTTCTCTATATCTTACACTCAATTTCATGAAAATGTTTCAATTCATATGGTCTTTTTTCATATAAAGTGGGAGGAGAAAATGTCAAAATTTAAATTTAAATTTAAATTATTCTTAAAACAACCTTTTATTTATATTAAGATGTATGCTTTTGATTATAAATATATTTTTAAGCCACATAGATGTAACTCAGGAATTTAAAACACGTGACACCAATTAAAATATATCATCATAATTGTCAAACATATAGAAGCATAAATTGTTTCGTGATATAATGTAAATGTCAAAATACATAACCATGAACATATTAGAGTGAGAATTATGGAATAGCGATGCGTACAAGAGCAAAGACAAGGGAAAGGTCGTCACAAGCCTAGCTGACACCATTGGAATTGTTTCCCCTGCCTCTAGCACCTATGACAGAAACTGGAAGATGAAGGCAATGACCCTAATGTTCACGATTATGAGGTCATTCTCGACCTCCTTTTGGGTAACCACATATATGCGCATTTGGAGTCTGATGGTTTTTCTAATGATGTTCTAGAAACCTAGTTTGAGGAAGAGATTAATGACTATGTTGTTGAGGTTGAGTCGCTGGTTGGAAGGGCACGCAGGCCGGATGATTATTTTACCAAATGTGTTGGGACTAAACATCTCTCTCGGCCCCCTCTTTGTGTGGCCTCCATAGAGGCTTTAGTTTAGCCCCTTTAGCTTCTAAGTTAGCTGACCTAGAGGATTGTAAGGTCAACATGGTCATTTCATTCTCCTTGGGTAGCTATGGGAATGGCTTCTTCCCTACTTTGGGTGCTTCAGCTCCTCGTCTATATGCCTTGGTCGTCAGCATGGAGGAGATTCCTCTAACCCCCGTGGTGTGGATGTTTCTGAGATTAAGGATTTTGCCTCTCCAGATTATGAGGACCCCTCTACGTCTCTTGACCCGCTATGGTTTCGAAGGACAATAGAGGGCAAGCTGCCAAATTACTACAGTTTGATATCAATGCTAATCTGAATGTGGGCTTCAGTTCTTTTAGGGTTTCTACTTTTTCAACTATGAAGCTTGTTGATCCCCATATGACTGTTGTTCCTCCTATGGTTGTCCCTTCTCCTTCTCCTAAATATTGTTCTCTCTCTAGGAAGGTACTTGAAATGGACATTCCGGATCCCTTGTTAAATTTTTATATTGGTTGAGGAGCTCACTTATTGGGAGGTTTTGTGGCAATATCCTCATATTGACACTATAATAAGATGGGTCTAAACAAAGACAAGTTAATGTAATTGCTATGATGGTTCCTTGTTTTATCTTTTCCTTTTATGATTTTGAGGACTGTTTAAGGATTCTTAATGAAAGACCCTCATTCCTCGGCTTGAATGGCTTGTGTTTCTCTAAGTGGTCCCTTGGTTTTAAACCTCTTAATGAATTCAAGTTCTTCTGTTGGGTCTAGTTACTCGGATTACCTTTGGAATTTTGGAGTGAAAAGATCCTCATGCCATTGCAAACTCTTTTGTGTAGTTTTATGGTATTGACCTTTTCACTAAGTTCATGAATTGTAAGTTGTATGTGAGATTATATGTGCTCTTAGAAAAGAAATGAGGTGCTTCCTTCCCATCTTATACTTTCTTCTACGTTTGGTAAATGGGTACAATAAATTGAATTTTAAAATTTTCCAAACTCCTATAATTATTATAGTCAAGTGCAGCATACACACTTTGCTTGTAAGATCAATAAGGATATGCAGTCCTATATGGAGGGAAAAGGAACAAGTGCATTCTTCTATGTGTAAGACCACTAGGGATATGTAGTCCATATGGAGAAAAAGGGAAAATGTACATTCTTCTATGCAATCCTCTTCTCCTAGTGGGATTGAATCAGGAGTGGAAAGTAGGGGGAAATCTCTTTTAGAGCCCCACTCTCCTCTTGAAGCAACAAAGATGGAAAATGAATGCCACAAGAAAATTTGTTTGGGAAAGATGGATTGACAGAGAAAAGACAACAGGGAGATCTCTCATTTATCAAATTAAATTACTACTTCTTTGGATTCTCCTTGTACTACTATTAGCCAAAAATCTTTATATCACTTATTTAAATCTCCATTATTTTTTGTTTATTTTTTCTTATAGCGAATGATTTTTTTTTGTGTAGTTTTAGTTGGTTTTTCAGCTTTAGTTGGTTGTGTCCTTTGTTGTTTCATTACTATCTTTTGGTCTATTTGAGTATTGTCTTGCTATAGTTAATGATCCATCTTTATTAATGTAAAAGGAATCTATGGATCCTTTCAAAAAGTTGCTTACCTTATCAAAAGTATATTAGAGCTAGATTTTCTCTCTATGGTTCTTTGCACATGGTTAAGCATGATAGAAATGATATAAAAATTTCAGTTCAACTAAAGTAAAATATTAAGAAATGCATAAGAAAAATAATAAAACATAACATGACTTACGTGGGGAAACTATTTTGAAACAAAAACCTCACTCCAAAACATACACAATATATTGTAGTTCATCTTAAAATATATTATAACTCAATTGCAATGCAAATTTATACAAGAGTCTTAATCTTAACTATGTATGGAATTCCAATTTAATGTTACGAAAATATAAAGATTATCAAACTAACCTCTCATAAGAATGACCATCTAAAAACATCAATCTGTATAACATAAGATTTTATGATAGAACTTTCCATAAATGCGGTTCCATATGCATTCTATTTCATCAAGTCAAAATACATATTAAGTAGCTATATGAAGCTTCTACCGATGATTGTAACTCTGCATAAACACGAGAAAAGTAAACCATTAGAATACAACCAAGGATAAAAATCTAAATAAATTTCCAAATATCACGTCCTAAAACTAGTAACATGATGGCTTGGGATAAATCTGCAGTTTTTGACAACACTAGAAGATACGTTATCACATAGTTGTTTGCTGGTAGCTTGTTGTACAAAGCACATAGTCATCCTAATATTTTATTCATAGTTGGGATTGTCTCTCATTTCTCTCAAGATCCTCATGAGAGTCATTAGAAGACAACCAAATATGCCATGCAGTATATTCAAGGCAATACACATTTCGGCATTTAGTACACATCAACAAGCACTAAGATTTTGGGCTTCATTAATATAGATTGGGCTAGTAATATTGATGATAAAAAATATACCTTTGGCTTTGTCTTTTGTATGTATTTTGGCCCATTTTCTTGGTCCTACAAGAAGCGAATTTCTATTGCATTATCATCAACTAAGGTTCAGTATTGAGGAGTAATCTTGGCTAGTTAGGAACTTATTTGGATTTGACAGCTTATAACTAAGTTTGGATTTCTTACTAATCATCCCACTACTTGATCCAGGGGATACTTATTCACTGAAAATTGAAGTGTGTCCAATACTCCAGAAATCAACACAATGTCAAAGCACTCGAAAAACTGGACTCAACGCAACTTGAACGAGCAAAAAAGGAGTCCATATGTCCGAGTTATGGACAGTCAAAGTTTGGTCAAACTAGGTAGAGAGGCTAGTCAAAAAGGAAAAAAAATCATCACCTCCAAATTGGCCAAAGTCAGCATCATCACGGAGATCTCATCACCACTGTTCCAATGGGTGTTCATTTCATCGAAAACGGAGCTAGTACGACAAAGATATGGCTGGTCAAAGTTTAGAGTTGATTATGTTGACCAAGCTTGCAATGATGACGTCGCAGTGATGTGGAATCCAACATGGACCAATCTGGTGGTGGCATGTGGCTTGGAGTTGTGTAAATAATATGGTACCACGTAGATCAATCAAACCTCCTTCATACAAACCGACAAGGCCACTGTTGCACTCGTAGGTTGGCTTTAAGTTTATATTGCCACCAATTTTGTTTTGTTATATGAAAGATTAAAATCGGTGTAATTAGGACAGAGGACCTACTAGTTGTGCACCCTAATTTCACGCTTCTCAAAATCTTATGTAGAAATTTCAAATCACTCCGAATTTTTTACAGCAGCTTACTTGGCAAGTCCCCCGCTTATAACTAAGCTTTCATGGCCACATCATCAAATATGATGCCACATCAACATGCTTTTTGCCAAGGTGTCCAAAAGAGCCCCCCCAAAAAGTGAGACCAATAGGTGTGCAAAAGGGCCCCAATACTTGTGCAGCTGATGTGGCATCACATGATTGGTTACTTTTCACAACAAATGGTATATTTCATTCAAGTATTGGTACTTATCATACAACTATTGGTGCAATGTTGTACAAAAATTGGACATTAAATCAACAAGTATGAGAGTATTAAATCAACAACTTCTATCACTAGAATTGGAACACGCTCAACTACTAGGTCCTTTCCCCTAATATGAGAGGCAAGGGTTGAAATCCCAACCTCCCAGCCCAATCTCTCGGTCGCTAAAATACATGGACACCGTTATGCCACTTGAAATTATAGTTAAAATTTCATTTAACCCTGAATATACTTAACAATAACCTTTATTTGGTAAGAACCACCAACCCCAAATGAATATGCCAAAAACCATTAAAAAAATTATAAAGGGTTGTAAATGGACTATAAAGGTTATTTTTGGTGTAAGGAGGTTATTTTATTAATTGTGGTGGTTTTAAACTCCATATATCATATTTTTCTGTATAAAAGGGGGGTTTAGGTGTTAGATTTGACATCCAAGTGATGTGAAGGGGAGAATGTTTAGGAGACTTTGATGTCATTTCTACACTTCGCAGTAATGTTATGTCGTCGTGCTTGAAGGGAATGGTCTTATCACAATTGTAATTCTTATTTTTGGAGCATAATCGGATCGGTCACTCTATTGGAGAGGGACTCGAAGACGTAGCCATTTGGTGAACTCCGTTATCAATTGTGTTTCATTTTCTATCTTTTTTCTCTCTTTCTTTTTGTTCATCATCTTTAAGATGCCATGCTCATTCAAGAATTTCTATTACATTAATTCGTTTATTAAGGTTTGAACTCTTTATTGTAGTCATTGAGCATTCTTAAAAGCAATTGTCTTAGATCCTAAATCATATCACTACTAGTGTGGTAATATGTGTTCCATAAATATTTCTTGCAACCTAGTGGAGCATTATCACACAAAGCATATTGAGATCCAATCTATGCACTTCATTTGGAAGCTCATACGTGATGGTATTCTTGATTGGGATTATTTGCCTATGAAGTAGCAGGTTGTGGACATTTTCACTAAACTTTTGGCATCTCCTTGCTATCTTCAATTATAGTTGATATTAGGGGTCTTTGGGGGTATTGAGGAACCCAATTTCTGTTCACATTTTTCTTCATTGGAGAGGAGTTTTGTCCCACAGGGTTTTTCTCATTTTCTCTAGGTTTGAGAGATTGCATTTCATTGCATTTTAGTTGTACATGAGTACCTACTATGGCATTGCCATTAGGACCCATACTACATCTCATATTGCATGTTGCATTTTCAATCAGTGATTGCAAATCTTGCATATCTCTCCCTATGTTGCACTTAAGTGAGAGTGTTGGTGAACAAACTTATTGTTTGTATATCTACTTAAATTTCCCATAGGAAAATATATTTAATTTTTTTCTTTGTTAGTCATCGCTTCTACTAGGAGCATTTATTAAAAAGTCAATCATCGTATTTATCTCTTATTTATATATAGGGTGCTTTGTACATTGCTACCCATCTCATTTTCTCATCAACATAGTTTAGTAACTAGTGAAATTCATTACTCTTGTGGAGGTATGGTCTGTAGGGCAGGCTTTTAGATGCATCAACATTAATTATGTCAAAAATTACTTTTAAGTAAAATTTAAAACAAATAATTATTGACCTCAAATCCCTTACAAAAGATGATGAATGTGACACTATAAATTATGAGATTCATAACTTAAATCTATCAATAAAAATAGATAAAAATTAAAGTTAACCATATCCATTCAACCTCTTTAACATATGTAAGATTAGGGAATTATATCCCTATAAAATAGATTTATGCAATCTAAAGAATGAATGATAAAAACAACTAAAAAAATTGTGAAATATATGTATTATTTAATTATATTTAATATTATTTTAAAATCTAAAAATTATATATATCTTAAAAAGAATTAAAAAAGAATTATTTAATTTATAGACATAATTTTAAAAAATGTATTAATTGATGTCAAATTTACTATGTTTTTATTTACTATTATATCTATTAGCTTACATAATAAAATAACTCTATGATTGAAAATAAATAATAAAAGAACAATGTAAAAGATTAAAAATAAATTTTAAATAATTTTAAAGCAAAACTAACATGCCTATCTTTTGAAAAATTCTATGTAAGTATTTTTTACATTAATACTTAGAAAATAAAAACTTAAAAAAGAAATCTCCCATACATACATAAACATTTATATTAATTTTAGAATAAAATTAACACTTTAAATTGTATATATTTTTTTTTGCTCGGTAAAAGGCCTAAGCCATATTTTATTAATAAATTTTATTACAATCTTCGCTCAGTGCAGGTGCTGATAGGAAAGAATGGAGAGGAGAAAACCTTCGGCCTTGCCCGGGACCATAGGTCCAGTCAGTGACTACTAACTTTTAATGATTTACATATAATCTTTTACAAATTCTGCATTCTAGCTGATCAAAAAGCCCTTCATAGGCAGCATCCTAGTTCACTGTTGCCATATTTTATAAATTCTGCATTCTGGCTGATAAAAAAAGCCCTTCATAGGTAGCATCCTAGTTCACTATTACATCCTAGTTCACTTCTACCAAATTTCCTAGTTCACTGTTGCCATATTTGCCATCTTATGATTATCCTGCAAAAACAGATTTTCAAAACAATCCTTCTGCAAAACCACTTTGTTAAGTGTTAGTGCCAAAGAAGAAGAGCCAATATTATCTCTACATACTTACCCCTATTGTTATTATAGCCTAGGTTTCTTTCATATTAAGTCAGCATTAGAAATTGTTGGCCATACTATGAAAGATTACCCAATCTACAATAATATTAGGGGTATAAACACTGGTCAGCAAAGGACTGATAATAACACAACCTATCTAGCCTGTACTTCATGCTCTTACCATGATATTCGAGACTTATATATGTTTAAATATAAATGTTGAAGTAAACCAATAAGCCAGAGTTACTAAATTACTCCCTGTTACTGTATTTTAGTATGTGCCTGATTCAAAAAACATTCACATTCTAAACTTCACTTATTTAGTATAGCTATATGTTTTGAAACTGTCATCAAGTGAGTATCTTACCCTTCGCTATCTATGCTATATCAAAGATTTTGTGAATAGTTCAATATGTGCCTTGTCTTAACTACATATCCTATATCTCTATGTATAAGATTAGTTATCTTAGTAATTGCAAACAAAACTATGTAATGAAAACTTATTCTTCCTCCTTGTCATCTATGGCTTCCATGCTAGAGGCCTACGTTTCTACAACCTCCATATCACTGGGATTATCAACCTGGAACATGGTCCACCCCTCTTCTACCATATAACTCACCCACCATTCCCCTTTTGGTTCTTTGACCACTCCAAGCCATTGCTTAAGGAATGCAATGCTCCTTGCAATCTCTGATTGTCTTTGACGGCAAAGTTTCTAATCCTTGCTACTGAGAATAGGCCTTGTGAGCTCTATATTGAGCACTTCTTCCTTATCTATGGCTTCCACAACTGTGGTTTAAGCTTCTTGGTAAGGTATATGAAGCTTATCATCCACCCATTTTATCGCCATTTCCAGGTTAACCAGGTACTCTTCTTTGAATATAAAAAAATAGCACATTTTTTAGGGTTCATCATAGAAGTAGGGTCATGAGTGCATTCAGGAATGTTTTTAGTGCTTCAGAAGTCCATTAGCATGGTTATTTGTGAAAGAAAGCCTTCTACTGAAGCGCCCGATGGCATTTTCTCAAGGTGTGATTGGTAGGAAGAAGTTTGGTGAGTTGGTCATCTATCGGGAAGAGCTTCACCGATATCGTGACAGTCATTAGCATAGCATTCACTATCGGAGGCACGAAGAAAAATTTGTCCTGATACCCGATGAGGTTGTCAGAAGAACCTATGACGATATCGGATGGAGCGGTCACTTGTTGGCGATGCCATCGTTTCATTGGAAAGCATTATTCTACGTTACCCCGATACTCGATGGACTAGGTGACAAAGGCAATGTTATTGGCTAGACTTACTCTGATGAGGCGATACCTAAAGTGAGTCGTCAAGGTAACTTGAGCCACTGGGTTAAGGTGTTTCAGGTTATGTCGATACCCAATGAGGAAGACAAGGCGAGCACAGAGAAGGAGGCTATCAGACTGACTTACACCGATGAAGGAGAATGCGGAGCGGATGTTTTGAAGTCATCGAGACATTGGATAGTGTAGGAAATAACTACCCCAACACCCGATAGGGTGAATATCATGGTGGATGGAAATAAGGTTTCATCGAGATAGCCTACACCGAAAGAAGTGACTAAAAGAGCACCAAGGTGATGTCATCAGGATGACATTGGCTATTCGAAAGAAGACATTTTCTGCTACGCTGATACCCAATGAAGAAGCTGAGGTAGTTGTTAGGAAGGAAACCTTATCGGGGGAGCATAAGTCGATAGACCTAAAGACAGACAAGTCGGAGCCTGATTTCATTGGGTCATCGAAGAAACATAAGATGTCCCGACACCTAATAAGCTTTTCAACACGATGAACAAGAAGGAGGTTTCATCGGGGAAGCGTATGTCGATAGACCAGAGAGGTAAAAATATGCACAAGTATGAGGGTGATGTTATCGGGTCATCAAAGAAACATAAAATGAGTTGTTCCGATACCCGATAAGGTGACCCGATGTACCAAATGAGATGCATACTATGAAGGAGGACTCATCGGAATAACTTTGAACCACCGAAGGAACATATTTGGAGCTATGTTGAAACCTGACAATCTACATAGAGAGACCCCTATGTATATATCCCTATATGCATATATATCTATATACATATTTATATACTCCTGTATACATGCATGTATATTTATGTATACACATATGTACCTATATGCATATATCTATATATATACCTATATGCATATATATATGCCTATATGCATATCTATCTATATCCATATTTGTATATCTATATATATATATATTCATATATATGTATGTATATATGGATTTAAGATAATCCTGTTATATGTGTACAGATGAGCATTTTTGTCACATTTGTGAAAGTTCCAACCCTATTATGTCTTGTCATTGTATGTTGTTTGGTATATATGCATATATTTGTATCCCTATATGCATACCAACATACTTTGTGTATATTTGTTTGCTCTTCTCTAAATATACTATTTATAGGTATATATATGATTATATGCGCATATATTTGTATATGTGTATGTGTGTATCTATATATATAGCTATATATGTATACATGCATCTATATATTTATCTGCTACCATGTATATGCATGTGTGCACATATAATTATATAAATATAAATATATGCATACATATATACGGCTATCTGTGCATATACATATGTATACCTTCCAATATGTGTGTGAATGTGTTGTGAATGTGTTGTTTTTAGGATTATGTCTAAATCTCTTCCTGTCTATGAGTATCTTGGTCTGATTGCTTGTATGTTAATGATATGGTTCTATTTGTTCCATCTGCCCCTCAATTAGCTAGCTTATCTACCAATGTGTTAGCTTCCCCATATATGTGATTGAGTGTGTAATCTGAGAAGCTTTTGATTAGAGAAAGGGCTCTATCCAATAAACTTCTGAGCTCCCAATTTGGCATTGTCAAGGTCCTTATTGCATTAACTATGATGGTCAAGTCCCCTTCTATTTCCAATTTGGATATTTTTAATTGTTTGCATAGGTTTAAACCCTCTATTAAGCTCTGTTAGGATTAATGACAATCCCAAAGAAACTGAGAGGGGGAACTTTGCGTCCCAAATACTGTACCAGTAAATAAGAATTAATGCAGCACATAAGAATAATAGAGACAGCATAGAGAACACATCATAACACAAGATATTTAACGAGGAAACTGGGAAAACCTTGGTGGGATTTGTGACCCACAATATTCACTCACTGGCCCATTTATAAATATTACTTACAATGAGGGCCCTGCACATGCAGGAAGGCCAACTTCCTAGAGCTCACTGCTCAATAAGAGTCACACTGACTACAAAAGTGGATTATGAAATCCAATACAATGTACTACTTCAAATAAGCATCAACTATGCCAGGTTCAGTACCGGTTTAAGCTTAGTCTATAACCAAAACCTTATACAAAATTTTCCTTATACATTCGCATATAACATCCTTCCTTTTTCTTATTTTCTACATTCTCTCATACCATACTACTCAAAATGACCTATAAGATCTCGTACATATATATGAGTCTTTTACAATATATCATGTCGGCTTTACAAAAGATAATTACATTAAAATACAATAAACAAAAGTTTATTCCATGTCAGCTGGGGTGTGGGTATGCATTGTTGCCACTGTCGGTGAAGTGTCTACCAGTGTATGTAGAAGTCTATTGTTGGTGTTGGTAACTGCCGGTGGCTTACCAGATGAATTCCAATTGGTCGCCAGATGGTTGCCAAATGGTTGCTAGATGGTTGCCATCAATGACAACATCAACTATTCTCATAAGAGTGTAGAATGCCAACAATCTCCCCCTTTGGCATTGATGGGAACACTCATGAGAAAAATCCAAAAACCTGTTCCAAAAAATGAAGTCCGAAAATTTTCCAAAAAGATGTGCTCCCCCTGAGCAAATGATCTTCTCTGAATAAGTATTTTTCTCTCCACTACTCCCCCTTTGACATCAAGGTTGCCTCATTCTATTGGATCATGCCGATGAGATAGTGCATGTGTTCTTCTAGTGATCGCTCTCCTTGAAGTAATGCCTTAGAGCTTTCATTTCTCAGAGAGATAAGATTGTCCAACTTAGGACCAAGTTTATATTTAAGTTCTTTGGCATTAGACTTAATCCTTGCCTTCTCTTTCTCAATTTTCTCCAATTTTTCCTCAAAACCTATTATTTCCTGATCAATAACTGATATAAGTTTGGATGAACCAATTATGTTATCAGCTATGTCATCTATTTCTTTTTGCACTTTGCCAATTTTCTTTTCTAAGTCCTCTGTCAAAAGATGGGGTTTTCATGTTTCCTTTTAAAGCTCCTTGTATTCCAAAATTGTATAGTTCAGTGCCAGTAATAGTGTATTCATGTGTTTTGTTCACTTCTTTGTTGTGTCTTCAAATAATTTGTCCTTTTCCTTTTCAACTTTTTCCCTGAAGGTGTCCTCATTCACCTTGTCAATGGTTATTACATTATCAGTAATAAATTTTGATAGTGTGTCCAATTTTCCTATAGAATCCTTGATGTGATCAGTGTTACAATTTGGTTCAATCAACTTCAAAACTGGTAAAGCGTTATCAATTGACTTGTAGGCCAATGTATTGCAGTCTGTTATCTTCTTGATTGAATCTAAAAGTACTTCAGTAACATTTGTAGGTCTAAATTCACTTGTTGAACTGCTGGATGTCTAACCAATTACCTTTACTACCTCCATGCTTCCAACATTAGTAACCATTTTGTTAATGTTAACCTCTGGTGGATCAGTTTGAGTTTGCATTTCAACCAGTAAAAGTTTGTCTGATTGTTTAGGTGTCTCAGTGATTGCTAGTTTCTCTGCCTCAGTATGCACCTCAATAAGTTCAATTGTCGGTATCTCTATCTTTGGTGGCCTTGTGCTAGCATCATTTTCTTCAGTAGGTTTTCCTATATCTGATGGTTGCTCTATTTGGGTTGGGATCTCAACCTCAACAGTCTCTACCAGTTTCTCAACTATGTTGCCACTATCAACATTATCATTCTTAACCTCTGCACTATCCTTGTCCACAACAATATTCACTTTCTGAGTATCCACATTCATGGTGAATAGTATCTTAGATTCAAGATTAGTGTCATCATGTGTGATACCTTATGTGTCAAAGACCAGTGTATCATCTATGTCTACCGGTGTAGTATCCAAAGGTGGTGGAGGTATATTATCAGTAATTTTGATGTTTGGAATTCCACCAATCTTTCCTTTTCCCTTATCCTTATCCTTTTGATATACTTTGAATGTCTTCTTTGGTCAGTTCCTTTCCTCTTGTTTTTCTTTTCCAAAAAAAAATATATCCCAATTATCAGCAGTCTCTTCTGCAATCTCATTTACTCTACCTTCCATTAAACTTACTTGTCGGTGTCCACTAGCAAAAGCGGATCTATTAGCCTCACAAATCAATTCATCAATTTCTTCTTTTGAGTTCACAGGATGAATAGCTAGAAGTTTTTCAACTTATAGTTTCTTATCTAATTCCATCACTGCTATCCTTTTTGCATCCAATATTCTATACAGTTCCTTTGGTAAATCATCCACAACTTCAATTAAGACTTTCTTATATATGTCCAAGTGTAGAATAATACTGGTCTCAATTCTTTCCTTGTCAAAATCATTAAATGAATTATACAATTTACTCACATTAGCCAAATTTCCATCATTAGTTATTTCATTTAACAACTTATCCAATGAAGGTGTGACCGGTTTTTGTTTCTTCTTAGGAGTTAGTTTCTTGGTCGGTTCCCTTATTGCATGTTGTTTCTTCCTCAAGGTCCTTGTTCTCTTGGGTGAAGGAGAGGGTACCGGTGAAGGTTTTCTCTTCCTCCTTTCTACTCTTTTAAACTTTGTTGCCTTGTGACTGTCGGTTTCAGAAGATGTGCCAACCGGTGAAATTTATGCCTCCGGTTGCAATCCTTCAAGCTCACTAGACGATATCCCAGTAAAGTTCATTATATTTTCCTTGATTTCCTTTACTTTCTTCAAAGCATCTCTAATTTATTTTCTCTTTTCTTTCTTTGCTTCATTGTTTATACACCACTTTCAATTGTTTCAACACTGCCAAAAACTTGTTCTGATGGCTCTCTAGGTGCATCTAGTAATGCTTTAACATATGTCTCAAGAATATTTATATCTACCTCATATCCCATTTTAGTTACCCACACAGTCCTAGGGAGTACAACTTCCATCCATGTCTCATCTTTCTTGATAACAAAACATATTTATTTGTCATACTTGTCTACTATACTTTGTGGTAATCTTTCTCTATCTCTCATCTTAGGCTGGAAAGTTTTAAAGTATTCAATTATGTTGTTGTCCTTTGTAGTTCCCATGCCAGTGAAATCTTCTTGTATTTGTTTTCCTACCCGTATATCATATCCAAAGTCTTTGGGTCCTGTACCAAGAATCTCCTTAGTGAAATACATCATTAAACATACCAAAAGGTTTCCAAAATGGAATGTGCCTTTCTTGTCACCTTTGATCTTTTTTAGGTTGTCAATAAGTTCATCTTTCAACCATTCACATACATCAATCATTGCATTGTTGTTAACCATCTCATATGCACTGTGTATACAAAGACTAGAAACTGAATTTAGCCTATTAGCATGCGTAGTCTTGTATCCTAGCACCATACTCACAAATCTCACATTGATGTCCTTAATATCATTCACTCTTAGTGATCTACTATCAAATTTTTCTCTGGTTAGGCTTATCACTATGTTGTTGGGAATCTTCTTAGTTTTATCAGGTCTTTTTTCGGTTGAGGGTAAACTAGTTACTGCCCTAATTGCTTGTCCTATTATTTTGCAGACTGAATCCAACCATAAGAATTCTCCAAGTGCTCTACTTAAAACAATTTTGACTACTTACTCTGGATTTTTCAGGGATATTCAATATCTCAACAAAACCTAAAGTTTCTACAATCTTTTGTTCAGGTTTAACAGCACCATTTTCATCAAAAATTACCATTTTAAACATTTTCACCAATTCCTCAGAACCTAATTCTTCAATATTGCAATTTATATAAATCCTAGGGTCTTCACCAAAAGCTACACCTTTAGGAATTTTCAAAAATGCCCCTATGGAATCATCTTGCTTAGCTACTTCGCGAATTATTTTAAACACGGGCCTAGGGCGTTTCACATTTTCCACAATAGAAGGGTTTTGAAAAAAAATTTGAGATAAAGAGGAAGCCATTGAAAAATACCTTTAGTTGCCTGAAAATATTCTATATGCTTGGAGAAATCACTTCGCACCTGTCCTTGAATGCCTTCGCTCAGTTTTCATGCTCTCTTCTAATTCGAATGTTTGGTGTGTTGAAAAAGAGGGAAATCAACTAATTTATAATGAAATTTCTCTCAACAACCGCATTAAATGCTTGTCGGCTAAGTGAAAACTTAACACATTTGCTAATAAGGAAGAAATCTATCTTCTCACCATCAACCGAGGGTACTCTACATGATTTTCAACTTTCTGCACTACCCCCAAAATGGGTTACTTCTCAGTTGGATGAAGAATCTCTTGCTAGTGGAGTATTACTGTGTTCTACCGGTGCAAAGACAATTTCATCAACTTTCAGATCTCTCTTTGTAATCCATTGTTTTGAAAATTCTTGTTTTACCTCATCTACCTTTTCTTTACCTTTCAAAGTGGATCCTTTATTGTTTATCGGTGAAGTCTTGCTTCTACAAAATTTTGCAATATGTCAAATCTTGTTACAAGCATAACAAGTTACATTATTCTTCTGAATAGCCTTTCCATATCCTACGCTAGTTTTTGTTTTGTATTGATTAGATAATTGCCCAAATCTTCCACAAACAGGGCATTTCACATTCATTCTACAGTTTTCTAAATTATGACTAACTTTATTGCATTTGGAGCATTGACCGGTGGGTGCATTAATGTTCTAGTTGTTTCTAAATCTACACTGATTTGCTCTATGACCATAATTGTTACAGTTAAAGCATTTCCCATTAAATTTATAAGCACTAGGTTGTCTTACCGGTTTACTATGATCATGATTGTTTGCAGTACCAGAACTTTCTCCAACTTCAAATCCAAGTCCATTAGTATCTCCATTAGATTTCTGATTTTTTAGCATATCATCAAGTTCCTCTAAAATTTTTTTGAATTTCTCTTTATGTTTATTTGCAATATCCAACTCATTTTCTAGAATTCCCTTTTGTCTCATAAGCTCAGCTATATCATGTTGCATGTGAATTAGATATGTCTTTAGCATATCATTTTCATGACTGAGTCTTAGATTTTCATTTCTAGCATCATTAAGTCTCCTAGTCAAGTCTTCTTCATTCTTCTTCCTGTCTTCAATATCTTTACATAACCTCATAGTCATATCTTGCATTTCATTCTTCATATTACTATTCTTTATTCTCAACTTGTTCACAAGTTCATTAAGAGTTCCCTTTTCATCATCATCTTCTACATCTTCTCATGAAGTTCTTTTCTTTTATTTCAAGCTATAGTAAGATCATCTTCAAGTTTGATATTCTTCAATTTCTCTACATCATAGTCTACAAGAGCTCCTTCCAATTATTTTCTTAATTTCTCCATCTGTACCGGTGTCAGAATCTTCCTCCAGTTGTTAGGCTTTTGAAAATAGAGGACCAAGCTTTGATACCAATTGTTAGGATTAATGATAGTCCCAAAGAAACTGAGAGGGGGGGGTGGTTAATCAGTGTTTAACCAGTTAGTAGAGTATTTAAACTTATTAAGAACTTTGCATCCCAAAACAGTGTACCGGTAAATAAGAATTAATGCAGCAAATAAGAATAACAGAGACAGCATAGAGAACACACCATAACACAAGATATTTAATGAGGAAACTTGGTGTGGGAAAAACCTCAATGGGATTTGTGACCCACAATATTCACTCACTAGCCAATGAATAAATATTACTTACAATGAGGGGCCTGCACATGCAGGACGGCCAACTACCTAGAGCTCACTGCTCAATAAGAGTCACACTGACTGTAAAAGCGGATTATGAAATCCAATACAATGTACTACTTTAAATCAACATCAACTATGTCAGGTATAGTACCGGTTTAAGCTCATTCTATAACCAAAACCTTATACAAAATTTGTCTTATGCATTCTCATATAACATCCTTCCTTTTTTTTATTTTCTACATTCTCTCATACCATACTACTCAAAATGACCTATAAGATCTCATACATATATATGAGTCTTGTACAATATATCATGTCAGATTTACAAAAGATAATTACATTAAAATATAATAAACAAAAGTTTATACCATGTCGGCTGGGATGTCGGTATGCATTGTTGCCGCTGTCGGTGAAGTGTCTATCGATGTATGTAGAATTCTATTGCCAGTGCTAGTAACTGTCGGTGGCTTACCAGATGAATGCCAGTTGGTTGTTAGATGGTTGCCAGATGGTTGCCATCAATGACAACATCAACTATTCTCATAAGAGTGTAGAATGCCAACAAGATCAACAATTCTGCCTTATTGTTAGTGCAATCCCTAGATGCCAGGATCTTGATCCAATACATATCCCTTCATGTGAGTGGATTATACATCCTGCCCATACCTCCCCTAGATTTCCTCCGGATACTCCATCAAAATTGAGTTTGCACCATCCAATCTCTGGGGGAACCCATTTGCATGCTTTTCTACCATCGATCTTGTCTTTGTTACCCTTCCCAAAGAAAGGAGAGATTTTAATCCCCTTCCACTACTTTCTGATGTAGTTATCCCAGTCTATAAATATCTTTTCATGTTGTGGAATGGTCATATTCCTATTATTGGAGGTTTCTATGATGGAGGCTTCTATTTTTGCTATCAAATTTTCTACCTTCATTTCTGTCTCTTGGAAGATTCTCCCGTTCCTCTCCTTCCAGATCTTCTAGATTACTATTCCTGGGCTGTATATCCATAAATTGTGGAAGATTCTATTCCTTTTGATGATTGGCCAACTTATGAGCCAATCCTTTAGGTAAGGGATGAGGGCACCTGACCAACCAAGTTATGCCATCAGCGAATACCAGCACTCATGTGTGTAGTTACAGGTTGTGAATATGTGATCGTTTGTTTCCTCATCTTTCTTAGATAAGAAACAAATTGAGGGTCCTTCATAACCTCTAAGTTTAAATTTCTCTACAGTTAGGACCTTCCCCTGAAATGCCTCCCATGCAAAGAAGCCAACTTTTGGGAGACCGAATTTATCCCAATATATTGTGTTAGGGATATAGTTGTTGATATTGTTTGCCTCATCATATATGGTTCTGAAACCATCTTTGAAGTTGTATTGTCCTTCCTTTTATCTCGACCATATAAGCTCATCTGGCCTAGGTCTGAGTGTTATTAATCTACCCTCAAGAATTTGCACCAATTCTCGGTCATTGTTGTCCACCAAGAATGGGAGCATGTTTCTCCATTTCCATCCCATTGTCAATTCTAGTGCCAATGTCGTATAATCCCTTACATGATTACCCCATAAAGATTTCATTTGGTCTTTTATGTCGGTTGTGTTCATTAGACTATCTATTGAGGGGTAACCCCCCCAAGAATCTTCCCAAAACAAGGCGGTTTTGCCATCACAAATATCCTAGGATAGGTGGTTCGTTATGAGTGATCAACTTTCTTTTATAAAGTTCCAGATTCTAGATCCCTTGGGTGGGTTTGTTTCCCTAAATACTACCTCTCTCTGATTTGGTGATATTAATTTGCTCCTAAGGATTCTCGCCCATTTGTCTTCTGAGGATGTGTACATTCTCCATGCCAATTTTGCCTCTAAAGCCTTATTTTGCCATAGTAATTTTCTTATTCTCATGCCTCCATCACTCTTTTCTCAACATATATTTTCCCATGACATCAATTTCATTTTATTTTTATCCTCTACACCATTCCAATAGAAATCTCTAATGATTTGAGTTAGTTTCTTATATGCCCCTTTTGGAAGTGGTATACATGATAGAAGATAAATAGGCATTGCTGCTAATACTGTTTTTATGAGAGTTAATCTTCATGCGCCTGTCAACCATAAGGCTTTCCAAGATGATAGCTTCTTCCTTACTTTTTCAATCAAGAGATCCCAAAGTTTATTGGTTCTGATACCTTTGTCCAGAGGCATCCCTAAATATGAGATTGGTAGATGACCTACTTTATACCCTAGATACGAAGCTATCATGTATTCCTCCCGTGCTTCCATATTAAAGAAGAATATTTTTTATTTCTCCTTGTTTACCATCTCTCCTGAAGCCAGCCCATAAGATTGTAATATATTCTTAATTTCCTTGGATTCTTTTAAATGTTCTTTCCCCAGAATCATTGTGTCATCAACAAACTATTGATGGGTAGATGGTTCTACCCCACCAGTGATTTGAATCCCCGTCAGTCTCCTAGACCTCTGTGATGCATCCAAGCTTCTATCTAAGGCTTCAGACATAATTATAAATAAAAATGGGGATAAAGGGTCACCTTGTCTAAGTCCCCTGGATACTTCAAAGAAGCCTTTCGGTTTACCATTTAGTAAGATAGAGAATCTAGGGTTTGATATGCAGAAGTAAACCCAATTGATCCATTGTTTGTTAAAGCCAAAGGCCTTCATGCAGCTACAAAGGAAATACCAATCCCCTTTGTCATAATCCTTTTTGATGTCTAATTTTATCAGCATATTAGGTTGGCCTTGGGACTAACAAGAGTGGATGGCTTCCTGTACAATAATATTTCCATCCATAATTGATCTATTGGGTACAAATGAAGTTTATTCTTCTGATATTATGGCGGGAAGTAATTTTTTTAGTCTATTGGCCATGACTTTAGCTAGTAGTTTATAAGTCATGTTACATAGAGAAATGCATCCGAATTCTTCCCACTTTGAGGGATTCTCCTTTTTTGGAATCAAGGCCAAAAAGGTGTTATTGATCTCTTTTAGGAATTTCCATGCATTGCAAGCGGATTCCAAGGCATTAGTAACCTCATCCCCTAAGATGTGCCAGCATTTTTTAAAAAAACTAGCAGGGAAGCCATCCGGTCTAGGGGATTTGTCTCCCTGAAATTGTGCCAAAGCCATTTTAACTTCTTCATGGGTGATATTAGAGTTTAACATCTATTATCACCCTCTGTTATTAGTTTCGGTATGTTATTTAATAAGATTATATTGTTAGGGAGGTCTAAGTGTTCCCAGTTGTTGAGGATATTTTCAAAATACTTGGTTACATCTTTTGCGATCAGATCTTGATTCGTAATGATCTGATCACTATCATTGGTAATTTGAGCAATCTTATTTGCTACCCTTTTCAGTTTGACAATGTTGTGAAAAAAATTGGTGTTTCTATCTCCATCTTCTAACCATGTCTCTCAAGATTTATGTTTCCAATATATCTCTTCTCTAGCTAGAATGCCTTCATATTCACATAAAAGCATTTTCTCAGCCTCGTATGTTTCAGAGGTCATCCCGTTTTGCATCACATCAGTATTTATTATTTCCAACTCTTTCTCAATTCTTGACTTCTCATCAAAGATGTTTTTAAATTTCTTTTTGTTCCAATCTAATAATTTATGCTTAATCTCTTTCAGCTTGGAGACCAGACAACACATTTTTTATCCTACAAAGACACTCTCCTTCCACCATTTTTGTATGTTGGGGAGGAAGTCTTCATGTGGAAACCAAATTCTTTCAAACTTGAAGGGACACCAAGTTTTCTTTGTTTTCCCCATAATTTCTAAAAGTACCTGGTACTGATCAGAGCCTGACCATGGTAATACTGTAGTTTTTAGTTCTGTTTTAAGATTGGTTAGATCTCCTTTAAACAAAAATTGATCAAGTGTTTCTGCAATGTTGGATAAATATTTTCTTTTGTTATTTCATTTGCAAAAACCCATCTCAGTTCTAATTTCAAGTAAGTCATTATTATTTATCCCGTTTGTGAAGTCTCTTTGTGGTTGTCTAATGGTTTTTATATCACCACTTTTATCAGATGAGTATAAGATGGTGTTGAAATCAACACTTATGATGATGTGTTTTTCATCCTGAGTATTTAAGTAGTGTTCAATTTCTTGCCACACTAATCTCTTTTTATTTGTTGGAAATAGGCCATAAACATTGATAATAATAAACTCAAGATTTAGAGTAAGGGCTCTTACTTTTCCAGCCATCCAATTTTTCACCTTAGTTTGACATGTGAATGTAACTGCATTTTTTCTCCACATTACACCCAGTCCCCCTAATGCCCCTATAGAGTCCACCACTTCCATCTGCCATTGGGTGAATTTTCTACTAAAATTGTTCATATCAGTCTTGCCTAGTTTTGTTTCTTGTATCATAACTAGGTCCATAGAAGATTTTCGTATGCTTCTCTTAATCAGTCTTTGTTTGTTAGGGGCTCCCAAACCCCTAACATTCCATGTAAGTATTTTTATACCTCTACGTGGGAGAGGGGATATTTTCCTTGCCCCAACAATATTGTGATTTTGGCCTACCCCTCCACATCCTCATCCATCTTCCTTTTGTCTAAAAAATACTTTCGACCTCTTTTGTTGCTCATGGATTTGCCACAGTCAGTAGTTAATTTCTCACCTCCTATCTGGAGGATACCTCTATTTTGTGGGTTGATTGAGCTCTTGTCTAATACTATGTTATTTTCCTTTTCCTGCATATTGATCAATTCATTGATAATGAATTCTCTTTCCTCATTCACATTCAATCCTTCCACAATAGGGGATTCCTCCAAACTAGGAGAGACTGTGATGTTATCCTCTTGAGTCGCCTTAGTCGGGTTGGTGTTTAGTGAGGGGGTTTTCAGGGGGGTCTGAACCTGTTCTGTATTGGAGATGTTGATATTATTTTCCCTATTTGTCAGAGTATCAATGAGTACCTCCTTGACAAATTCTTCAGCTATTTTCCTCATTAATTTTTTTATAACATTGTTTAGTTCTGCTTGGATTCGGTCTTCATTATCGTAAGCATCAGTTTATTTGTTGTTATCGGCTCTGTCTGGACTGTTATTCAAGACTGGGAAAGGAGGCAGAGTTGGGATATTATCATTCTCTTGCTGACTAGTGTTTATAATGAAGCCTCCCTTGTAACTATTAAATTGAATACTTATTATGTCTTTTGGAGCTCTATGGTTGTCCATTGCTATTTCTCGAGGCTTCTACAGATTAGGGTTCGACCTTTTACAGAAAGCTAAATCTTTTGCTACCGAGCCAATATACCATATCGGTTTTAGGTTGTAAAGACCATCTATTGTTTCTATAATTGTGTTTTTTAGGTCTTCCATGCCTTTGTTTACTTCTATTAGTAGTTTTATATTAGATTTATCCAACCATTTTTTCTCTACGGCTATGAATTTGCCCAATTTATCCCAGATTTCTATAAGAATTTTAGCATGCATTAATTCAATAGGAACACTATGAATTTCTATCCATTTTGATACCATTTTGAATTCATATTTATCAGCATCGAATTTAGGTTGCCAATTAATGAAATTGAAATTTGCCCCTTTGTAAAAAACATATCCTTCATGCAATAGCTTGGCTTTCAAATATTTTTGTAGAATTCAATGTACAAAAAATTATTTGCTAGGTTAGTGATACTTACCTGGCCGTGGAATGTTGGTTTCTAACATTCCACTATTCCGGTGAGTGGTTTATTATTCCCTCCCCATTTTACAAAGAGCTTGTGCCCTCTGCAATATGTACTTAAATCCATGGCTTCCCTGGGATTTGAGATTGTGATGTAATCTGAGTCCGAGTTTATCGCTGCTAGGGCACCCTCGCTCCTTGTCACATTTTTGCGTACATGATGGAATGGGTTCCCCAGCTTCGAAACCGACATTGAATTGACTAATTTGGGGCCGTGATATGGCATTCTCCTTCCTCCATCCATAGCGGGTCTTTTGTAACCCTTCGTTCTATAGGTATGTGGGTGGAAAGAATGTTGTGGCTTTCGAAGGGGATTTCCAGGACCTAAAGTATTCGCTCGAGAACCCAATGGTATGCAATTTGCATTGGTGGCGCAACCAGGGATTTGAGAGGTGATGGGGATCACCCACATGCTTGAATATTCTAGAGGAACCCTAGCCTCTCTCTTCTCTACCCTAGCAACTCTTTTTTCCTTTACCAATTTCCATGGGTGGTTAAATGAAGATGCTTCCCTTCCAGATGGAGTCCTACCAACCACATTGCAGTTCATTCCCTGGTGTGGATGACGGTCGTCGAGGTGTGGGTGTTGATGTGTAGAGCTCCTCATCTTTTTTTTTGGTGAAGTAAGTTAACTACTTTAAATTATATATATTAACTAACCAGTAAAATATTAAAATTATCTTCAACATCACCCTTTTTTTTTATGTAATTATCCATTGATAGATCAACATTATATCTATAATGCATTAATATTAAAATATAGAGGAGAAAGTACTCATATATGTTTTGTGAGAAAGGTAAATAGGAAATGAATTACAGACTTTTGTCAATGCTAAATGTAATTTTATTCATGTTAAATGTAGTTTAGAGTAAATTTTATTTTTTATTAATTAGAGTTTTTCAAATTATGTAGGGGAGAGGGATTAGTAGTTGTGATATTAATTTTGTGAATATATTGTGATTGTATGGAATATCATAGAACCTCCATTTTTTTATATGTTCTGATTAATAAAAAGCTAGATGGTCTTGTACGTCTACAAAACCACTAAATAGAAAAACCTATGGTGCATGAGGAATGCACACCTAGCCAAAGATAAAAAAACACCAAAAACAACACAAAACCTCGTAAATACTAGACATAGACCAAAGATAGAACCATCGAACAAAACAAATCTACTAGCCACTCACCAAAGACACAAAGGGATGGTCTACTAGGCAAAAGTGTTTCCCTCTAGCCAATCTTTACAAACATCAATGACTTTCTAAAAAAAAAAAGAAAAAATGTTAAGAGTCCTTGACAGAAGTTGGAGTACCAAAGTCCAGAGTATCTTTGACCACTAAGGTAGGGGGTTCCATCATACTAGAGGAGAAATTGCATGTCTCTTCCACTTTCCTTTCCTTCAATCAATTCCTCCTGAATAGCTTTCAAGGAACATGAGTTCCTTAAGGCCATCTCTTGACTCAAAGCATCTACATATCCTCAATTTTTCTCCTTAGTCTCTCCTAAATTTTCGAGCTCCATCATAGCCTTATTCTCATTCCTCTATGACATCTTTTCATTAAGGCCATTCAACATTACTTTGACCTTATCCCATTTATCAAGATTTCCATCCATGTTGCTAACAACCTTCCATACCCATTCATTATTTTCCTCCATCACTCATTTTTAAAAATACTGAGTGACATTTTTCCTACTTATAACTAAAGTTTGGAGGTGTGACTCATCACAAAACTTATCATATAAGCATATCTAATTAGAAGTGTCTTTAGATTGAATTTTTAAATATTTTTCTAAAACTTAATCATGGCCTCTATAATAGTTGAACAAAAAATTATCATTTGTTATTAGAAGAATATTGTATTCTTAATTAAAATATAATATATAGAGTGTAATGATATCAATACCTTTTGGTAACCATAAATCTTGTTATGTATAAACTTTATATCCAATAATTAAAATACAACTTATAATCAAATTTAAATGATCATAAAACTTTTTTGAAAAATAGGCTAGAAAATAAAAGATACTTATTGTGCACACCTTTTATATTTATGATATGAGAAATGATTAATATGAAATACTCCAAAGCAGATACATTACTACTCAAATCATATGTTATTAGAAGAATATTGTATTCTTACTTATTAAGTCTAGAGAGTGTCAGTCTATTCTGAATGTTTCACATATTTAAATCTAGAAGTCAAAATTTAGTGTGTGATTTAAGCCATCCAAAACTGTAGCCAAAACTAGACTCTCTTTGTGAATTCTAGAAAAAAGGAACATAAACGTCATATGAATGGATTCATTGTTGTAGGCATTATATATTTCCAGAAAAACCTTTTGTTTAATCACTTCCCCAACAAATCATGCCTCTGCATCAATGAAATAAGTAACCTTCTTTACTAATCACTAAAAAACTAACCACACCACACTCAGAGAACTATAGGCATAGTCCTGTTTTTAAGTAGTTATTAAAAATCATCTTTTCAAACAATCACATATCAACAAAAAAATTTAATAATAAATTAGTTTTCTTCAGAAAAATTTATATACAATTATTTTAGCAAAAAATTATCGAAAAATTATTTTACTTGAGTCTAATTGGCTCATAACTTTTTACCCCATATGAACTATGTAATTTTTTTTTTAAATGTAAAAAATTATTATAGCTTTTGATTTTGGGAAATATAATATATCTAGTCACTTTTCCATCAACAAAATATAATATTAAGTATGTTTCTTGTTAGCATGTTGTAAGTTGTTAATGTTGCCTATCGGTTGTTTGTCCAAAGGCTCAACACCATTGTTTTCCTACTTATAATAAAATTGTCTTATCAAAATTTGATAGAACTTAACAACAATGCCACATTATTTAAAACAGTAATCTTTGAATCATCTTCCTATTTCTCTTTTCATTTTTTTAGTTTATTATCTAATTATTTATCAGTAATATAAATTTGAATATACAGTAGACCAATAAACATCTATGTTTTTAACTTTATAGTTGATTTTGTCTACATAATATAATAAATATTTCTATTTGAAGCTATTTTATTATAGGAAACATTACTTGTATCATCTACATTATTAAATAATAAAAATAAAATAGGTGAATACATCTTTGTTAAGACTGAGATACTCTATACTTTTCTCCAAGGTAAAAAATTTAGTGGTATTTTATATAGAGGGTTTAGTCCATAATAGTTCATTAATAGGGTTTCACAACCTTTGCTAGGATTAATGTTTCTAAAAATATATAGATCAATTGACATAAAGTTCTTTATGTAGTTTTGTATATTGGGTTTGTTACAGAATGCGTGGTTTAGAATGATAATTTGGTTTATCAAGAAATGGATGTTATATGCCAAATAATT
This sequence comes from Cryptomeria japonica, assembly GCF_030272615.1. Classification (NCBI taxonomy): domain Eukaryota; kingdom Viridiplantae; phylum Streptophyta; class Pinopsida; order Cupressales; family Cupressaceae; genus Cryptomeria; species Cryptomeria japonica. The sequence goes on from NC_081411.1 coordinate 265,264,884, forward strand.
GTAAAGTGCACTAGGAGATGGTATAGATCTTTCAAAAATTAAATAATTACAAATTATTTAATAATGAGATAGATTAAACTTTAAAAATAATACATCTCATTATTTTTTAATAGAGAATGGTCCCATTATAAATAAATCATTTTCCTTACATTACTACAAAGTTATTTTTTTCATGATAGTCGATTAAATAATTAATGTAATATTGCAACATTTTGATGCAAAGGTTGCTGAGAGAGATTCCAAATCTTGGATCAAATTTTAATGAGTTTGCAGTTAATTAGAAAAATTTGATCATGCACATGTACCTAGAGAAGGTTCAAGGGATAGCCGATAAGCTAGTGAAGATAAAATTTCAATGTGTGCTAACATTGTATAATTAATTATATAATAATTACAATTTATATATTTTTAAACATATTCTTCAAGCGTGATTCTTCATGTGAAACACCTCTTTAGAATCATTAGGAATTATTATAGTAATATGTTATAGTAGATGGAGCATTATTATTTTAAATTAACTTAATATTTCAATTGAAGTGGTGAATAAATTTATACATAAAAAAATATAATTAAAAAAAAAAAGAATAGCTTAAATATTATAGTGAAAAGTAGCACATGTAATAGCCTTCATGATTAACATAAATGGCGAAGACTGTATAGAAATTGAAGGAGAAGATTAAAGATTGTTCTTGTGGCTTGCGCCTCACAATAAGATGCATTATATACATTGGTAAATTATATATATGTATGTGTGTGTGTTCCCCTGTGTATAATATAATTATAATATTATATTATGCAACTCGAAAAAACAAATTATATCATTCATTAATATTAATTATTAGAATGTTAATATTGTAAATATACATGTATGTAATATTATAACATCTTATATTATTACATTATAATAAATTATGAAATTTTAATATAATCTTGTATTACTTGTAATAGTATTATAATTAATATTATCTTATCTTTATTAGGCCGGTTGGCATAAATGTAAACAAATACCCTTGATTGTAGGTACTTTGTTAAAATCACTATGTCAAAAGTAAGTTATTGTTAATAGTGAAAAAATAAGAAAACATCATAAAAAATATTTAAGAAAAAATTAATACAAAAAATAATTAATAATAATAATTAGTCAATAGCAATATAAGGCTAAATTTTTTGGAGTTCTAAATATGGTTGAGTGTAAATTTGTTTATAACTATGAATAATACAAAATGTTTGTACACTGTTAGATATGAATCACTATATTCATGGAGTTGGTACATTAAATACATTTGTTTTTGGATGCCAAAAATATATCACTATTTTCATACTCTCATAGATAACTTTCTAGAATGGATACTAAAGAATATTATTTATGAATTTTCTATTTTTCTATATAGTCTATTATCAATTACTATCTACAATGTTTGTATGATTGCTAGTTATTTAAATGATGTACCCATTTGAAAGGGTAATTGAATTATGATCTCTTAATGTTTCTCAATCCTTCTTACAATTCACATGTATTACTCATTAACAATTTTATACTCTGATTAATATACCATTTTATTCTCGTCTTATATAAATGCTCTATGATAAAATACCAACCTAGACTCTATTAATAGTATATTGTTAACTTAATAGTTATTATTTATGATTTATTTAAAATAGCTATTAACCTTGAAACAAAATTTATGAATAATTTGTTTTAGATATTCAGTTTTCATTGAAAGTTCATAATACTAATTTAATTTAAGTTGTTAATATATTGTAAATTGATTGAACCATTTTTAATTAATGATTGCTTTTAATTTCAATTTTTTTAAGAAATAAAATCAAATAAGTTTTAATTTTTTTAAAACTAATAAATTATTCATAAACTATATTTTAAAACTTAAAAAATAAATTCTTAAAAATATCTATTCTTCAATAATACTACTTATTAATTAAAAATATCTATTTTTAATAATATTAATAATTATTAATAATCGTTAAAAAGCTAACAGTAGTATTCTCTAATATTAGAAGTTATTAAACAATCATAACCGTTCGTTTTAAATAAATAAGAAAGATTTTTTAATATGTTAATTTTTTTTCATAACTTGTCACGGTAACAATGGCTTGGAACACTTCAGTCAAGGAATAGGTAAGTGGGATTATAGAATTTATTATTCCATAGAATTTTTAGTGTCTTGTTTAAAGGTGATCTGAAAATGGTTAGATGATATTGGAAGTGAATGAAACACTTCACTCAAGGAATAGGTGAGTGGGATTATAGAATTTATTATTTCATAGAATTTTTCGTGTCTTGTTTAACGGTGATCTGAAAATGGTTAGATGATAAGTTAAGCCTGTTTTTAGGCATGAGACAGGTTTGCTGGACAGAAGTAGACAAGCAAGTCCACTGAAAACAAAGCCTATCGGCTAAATATATGATTTAGCTGATGTTTTGACCTGATAGAGAGGTCAAGCAACAGAGGAATTTGCACATATTTTTTAACACATTGGTATGATTGGAAAGGGCACCCAAGAACCTCGATAGGTGTTGACCAAATTATTAATATTGAAATGAAGAAAAGGAAAGAGGAATATAGGGAGAGAGAGATGAAAATAGTTAGAGAAAGAGTAGGTGCAAAGGAAAAATAAATTTAAGGAAAAAAAGTGAGTTGGGCAAGATTGCCATCGTTGCACATAGGAAGGGCCAGAAGTAGATAAGGGGCAAGTTATAAGGAATGGGTGATAGAATCAGAGGAGAGTGGGACTGCACACCAAAAGAAAATAAAAGAAAGAAAGAGAATGATTCTTGGTTGGCAAATTGTGAAGGGTGTGCTATAGTTTTGGCATATACATGAATCAAATAAATTTTTGGTGGCAGATTAAAAGAGGGAAAGACTAAAAAGAGAACAGAGATGCAAGAAATTTTGAAGGAGAATTAATAAGGATTTTTAAAAAGTATTATGTAGGTAGTACGCGTTGGATTTGTCTTCATATGTGAATAGAGAGAAATAAAAGAGTTTGGGGTTGCAGATTATAGAATAACTGCCAATTTAGAGAGAAAGGGCATGTATAGAGATGTGAAGACAAAAATAAGTACCTTCGATAAAGAATATTAAATGATAAACAGGGTGTGGCATAGTTGGATGGAATTGTAGACATTAGTAGCGTAATAATATATAATATAATATTTTTGGAAATAAAAGAATCTAGTATATTTGATTAAATCTTTTTTATGATATTTTGTATTTGTTAAGGGCATGTTCCTATGCAAGTGGTCCCATAGTGGCTTCATGGATAGTCAAATGGCTGCTTATTTTTATGCAATCTTTTTAAATCATTTTGTAGATGAAGTTATTGATAATATTTTTCACAAATAAAATTCATAAGCAAAATTCTAGGCAAGTAAATAGGAGACCAAAAATATATGGTGAAGCCATGTGTCTTTTTTTTCAATATTTCTAGGCCCCCCTGTTTTTTAAAAGCTTATTTTCAATTTTTAGGCAGTTGCTGCTCCACTAAAATAGGGAACCCTCCAACTTCTTAAATTTAAGTAGAAAATGCTCATAAACAATGCATGGAGACATGGGGTAACTATCTGGGTGCTCATTGCGGGATGGCTTAACCAGCACACAATAAGCTTTGACTGCTTAGATGGAAGGTGCGGGCCCATACCTTCTCCCAAATCCATTCCGTCTAGTCCCATTTAGCACCGTTAATGTTTGAATTCAAACTTTATTCCTACCTAATGATTCCCATTTATGTCGCCACTGTCATGAAATGGTCAAGGATTTTTACAGCCCATCACAACACAGCCCAATAATTATCAAATATTATAGTTGGAAACGCTATGGTAGAGATTCAATCAAAATGTAGAAGCACAAATAAGGTACGTGAACGATTTTACCAAATGCCTTGAAAAAATATGGTCTCACAGAATGTTGTGATTGCAGGGTATGGAGAAGATCCATTTCTTAAAAAGAGTTTAGACGATATCAACCAAATGAGATGGGCAGGTGTAAAGCTAGACATCGCAACCTTTTCCAGCTTCCTCTCAGCCTCTGCGAAAATGGGAGCTTTGGAACAGGGGATGGACATCCATCACAAGAATTTATTCAGATCTTGTAGTTGCAACTATCTTGACTGCCCTTTTAAATATCCATGCAAAATGTCTAAGCATAGACAAGGGACATGAACTGATTGACAGAAGCCCATGATTGCAGGATATGCAAAATCTAAAAGCATAGGAAACGCACCTGAACTGTTTGATAAAATGCCTTAGAGAAATATCTTCTCATGGAATGCCCTAAATGGGATACTAACAAAAGATTTCATTTATATCCACCAAGTTTTGTAAAAGATTGCATTGGACAAGCCATGGGCAGATAGTTTTTGAGCTTATCAATAGCTTTACAATACTTTGCAATTTTGAAAGATACCCTCAAAACAACATTGTATTATCCATATTTCTAAATGAGACTAGGGATACCCACTTGCTCCATTTCTTCTTGTGCAAAACAAACACTATCCCATGTTATTCCATCATGACCTACCTAATAGTTCTAAAAGACAATTTTGTTCATTTGTAAATAACAATGCAAGTTCTGTTTCTTACCATAAGAACCATTTCTTACCAGTCAACCCAGTTATATGTAACTTAAATTACTCTTTTGTAACAATCAAGCAACATTATGGTTCGAATTTTGCTCTGAAACTAAATTGAACCTTTCCTTGTGGGATTTCCACAACCTCAATTTAATTTTCTTACAAATCCTCCGTTAAAAATCTTGGAGAATGAGATGATAACAAAAACACAAATTAATTAAATTACAAGACTTCCAAAAGCAACAATTTAAATGCATCTTGAGTAAAAAACAATATTCCACCCATGCTTCTCATGCCACTACTACTTATACTTTTAAATCTTCAATATATTAGTGAAGCAATTTGATCAATTTAAGAAGAAAATGGATGCTATCTCTACAACTTTGACTCGATTACATTAAATAGATGTTTCTTATGAAGAAAATGATTGAAATTATTAACTATAGTCAATGGGCCCTTGAATTGTTGGCGAAGTCAAATGGTTCTTAATGAACCCATCAAGGATAAAGTCTTGCTAAGTGCATTGCTCCAACATCTTGAAATAGGATGAGGTCAAGATATTTTATCTATTATTTTTTTTGTAATGAATTTTTGATTTATAATGCGTGTACAAAAGATTGGTTTAACCTAACTTCCTATAAACTAGTTATAGCTACCTATATTAAATTATACATTTGATTAGGATTTGGACAAATCTCTCCTTATACATACCCTTGCATAAATCCTTGAATCTCCCTATACAATTCATTTATATAAGATTTCAATTTTTTAAAGTGAAATGCCAATATACTCAAAGATTGTGTATTACCACTATTCTTGAAGAAGACTATAAATTCCAAATATATTAAAATTTATTGGATTTTAAGATCTAATAAATCAAACAATTGACAATTTTTCAAGAAGAGGCCTACACCATTTGACATCCTTGGCCCTCCATTAAGGTCATTATCCATTTCCATTTTATTAGATAATTCTACTAGAAAGAATCCTTTTGAGAGGAATTTTAGTGTATAGGATTCTCCTATTTGATTTTTAATTTAATTTTTGATTTTCCTTATTCAAGATAGGATCCAATAAAATTTATAATTTCAGCAAACTAAATGAAAGATGAAATTCATTCTCTAGTCAGAGAAAACCAAATGCAAGATGAATTTCATTCTCTAGGCACAAATTATTAGATGAGGATCTTGATTGATGGAATAGAATTATTGTTAATTTTGCCTAGCCTCTTTTGCTTCTCTTAACGTTGTTTTCCTTTCTTGAAAGGTGAAAGATTCATTAGTCTATTTTAGGAACTATTTTCATGGACATTATTAAAAAAATATTTTGTTGAGATATGATTGATTATTAAAAAAACATGAAATTTTTTTCTTTCCTTTTTGCCACTCATGATATTCAAGTATTCTTTTTGTATAAGTTTACTTCATCCTATGGAGTTGTTCCAATTGGAAAGATTCTTCTTGCCTTTTTGTGCACCTTTTCTTGGAATTTTTCCTAACCATTGCTAGTTTATTTCTTAATTAAATTTTCCATCAAATTCATGGTGATTATGCTAATGATGATTTACCAAACCCTCAAAATTGGTTCATATTTTTTTGCTCCAATTCACTCACATGTAGCTTCTCATTATTTCTTATGGAATATTTAAATTATTTGTATAGTTAAATGGACATCTTAAGAACTCATTACATATTAACATGTTATAGTCACTATAGTTGATCACTATTATTATTTATAAGTTTATAGAGCCATTTTTTATCAACTTAGAGACAATCTATAATTTTTTATAGAGATTACTAGGAATATTTTGATAATAAATATGCCCCCAATCATAAACCCAATTAAATCAAAGTTGCACACATTATGTTTCTATCATCCTTAAATTTATGCTTCATTAAACTAGTTTATTAAATGGTTCAATATAGTGCATAATTAAGGATGATTAGGCTCTACAAATCTAATTAAAACTAATTAGCATTCCTTAGGGATTTATTATCTTTAATCTGACATGTGATGTGACCAATAAAATTCTTTGTTTAACCAAGTGTTCAATTGCAATAAGCTTTTTATAGGAGTAAGGAAATTTGTTATGTTTTATGAATTAGTATCTTAAATATGTATAATACCTTAATTGTTATCATTTAAGGAACTAGAGTTACATCAACTAAAACTTGATTTAAAATTAAGGACATTCAACTAGGTGAGATACAAGTACCCTGGCACATCATGATAAAGGAAATGAATAGCACTAGTATTTGGTCTAGCTTTTAAACTTGAAGCACATGAAAGTGACATAAATTTTTAATGCATTTTATGTTTTTATTAAAATTTTAAATAAAAATATTAAATTATATTTCAAAAATTTGCATTTTTCTTTATTAATTAAAAAAATTCAAAAAATGATACCATCTCAAGATATGTACACACTAAGACATGTTTTCATACTTAAGTTACTTTATGTACACATTAAGACATGTTTTCATACTTAAGTTACTTTACAAATAAAGCATTTTTCTTTGTAATTTGTTATTTTTTGTTCATGAGATAGTAAGAAAATATTGCTAGGCTAGTGTAGTCATGCATTCTATCTCCTTATCCCTTCTTATGTTGTCCCTTTTATCTTGATATTATAGTAGTGAGATCCTAAATTCCATGGGGGCTTACTGTGTCTTGTACTTTACCATGACTATTCTTAGTCGCATACTCCTGCTAAAGTGGGGGCTAAATGTAGCATCCTAAATTATACTTGCCTAAAATTTTGTCCTCACTTAGGCCTCACTTTGGCATTCTAGTTTCCAAGGTTTGATTGCAATGCTGATTCTCCTCACACCACTTAGTTATTCCACATTTTCATCAATTTCCTAATTTCACCCCATTTTTGGAGTCCTAATTTCCAAGACCAGGACATTCCATGTCATAGTCGCAAATTAGCACTAGGACACACCATAATCTAGTCCCAAATCAAGACTAGGGCATCACATTCCCTAGGCCTCTTAATTGGGCTCCAAATTACATGCCCCTATTAGTCATCATGAATGAGTAGGAATTTGGATCCCATGTCAGCCTATTACAGAAGTTAAATTTAATTTTTGATGGTCAAGTACAAAAGGAGGTCTACTACCCTTCTCATTTCTAACCTATCAAATTAAAATTTAAATCTACCCTCTAAAAAAATTCAAGTGAGAAAGCAATTAGTCATTCATCAAGCATTGAAGTAGAAGTGAAGTTAAGTTTAGGAATTGAAGATGGAATTCATGATCCATGTTTTATGAAGACACCTTACATGAAACCCTAATTACTCCATGTGAAGACAAAAAAAACTTCATCAAGCTGAACACTGTCAGTCTTTCATTGCATTTATAAATTTAATTTCATAATTAATTCCAAAATTAGGGTTTTGCCTAGGTTAAACCTCTATTCCCAACATATTTTTCTTTCCCTTTGTCGCAAAAAATAGGTATGTAGTAGTAATTTAGAAATCTGGTAGAGTCAACAATGATGAATAGGTCAAATTTCAACGAAGGAAAATTCTAAGGACCGGGGCATATATGTGCTACCTAGTCTTGAAAAATGATGCTGAATTTTTGGGAACTGGTTTGACAAATGTTTGTTTTCCTAGGTCCAAGATTGTGGCTCAATGGGATATCTATAGCTTACTTTTTATGTCATATTGCTTCAATAATTCATTGTTTTGCTATAATACCACAATCAATCTATTTCAACTTAACAAATATGATAAATCATAATCAACCAGTTGAATCCAATCAAAATGTTGGTCTCTTTCCCACAAGGATTGAGCCTAGATCTATTGGGTTCTACCCTATTTAAATGTGGTGGTGTTAATTAGGCTAATTAGTGGTTTTATTATCTTAAACCCTAATTCTCAATTTCCATACATTACAATAACATTCTGGAATCACTTAAGAAAAATATTCACCCTAGGTTTAATATAGTTTCTACCCTACTTTTATGGTTAGTATCCTATTATAAACTTTGTTGAGTTTCAATTTATTTAAATCCTGAGTCATACTATTAAATGATATTTTATATAACATCCCTACCCATTTATATAACCCATTTATTAAAATAAATATTGCACTGAGAAAGAAAGGGGTTATCAAACATTTAGTGGGTTATATTGGTGGTTGACAATGTATGTGAGTAATAAATTTTAAGGAAACTAATATATGGTGATTGGGAATTATCTACATTTGGATTATATTCATTGTTGAATTGAATTTACTTATTTTAACTTCAAAGAATGCCTAATCATAGCTTGCATTTGGGTAAAATAGTAAAAAAAGTATCTATACATTCTATATTTATCCTTAATTTTCCTATCAAATACTCTTAAAGGACAATAGTTGTATGACCTTTACAATATCAAGGAAAGGTACATTTACCTATCATATTAGTTGTCATTTATTTTCTCTCTCCTCGTTGACGTACTTTTGGGAGACAATAGCTAATAGAGCTTATTAGTGTTTGAATTGTACACCCTATAATTTTTTTCATCTTTTGGATGACACTATCATCTTAGTATCTAAGAGAAATACTAGATGAACACATAATTGTAGTCTACCATGAACTATTGTAAATAACCTTTGGCTACAAGCCTTACCTTATGTTTTTGCACATCACTGTTTATATTTAGTTTAGTTTTATAAACCCACTTCACTCTTATATATTCATCCATTGATGTTACCCACTTTTAATATTTAATTACAATTCAAAATGAGTTAGATCATATACATGTGATAATAAGGCCAAAAGAGAATTTATACCTACACTTTTTTCATCTTCATTTTTCTCATTAATGTCTCTCATACTTGTGTTTTTTTATTATATGCACCTATCTTTATGCTTGATGGTGTTCCTTTTGACCACTTTGTTGAACGTGAATGTTTGTATAAGAAGTCAGAATTGAAGGAGTACCTATTTGTAGTATTCTTTTCTATCTTCTTATGCTAGGCTTGTTGCTCATGAATTCGTTGGCATAAAATTATAGTAATGTCAAATTTAATATTTTAGGTGTCAAGTACAATTTTATATATTGGGCTTTGTATTGTGATGCTTGACTTTTGGAGAATTAATGTGGTATTGTGAACAAATGGAAACACTCTTTGAAGAAGAAAGTCCATATTTTTGTTTTCATGTTCTTTTTAAAATTTAATTAACAACAACTTGTGTGGAATTCAGTTGTAGGCATAATTTAATCTTGTATATAAGCCCCACCATCCACATATCTTGGTCAATGTTTCAGTATGGTTAAAGTGAATGGAAATAGAAATGATTTTTTTTCAAGTTTAAGATGTCTTAATTTTGTTGGTTTTGTTTTGTATTGCATGTACATATTTTATTCATATAAAATTTGAATTTGCTACCTCTTAATTAAAAGTATCAATTTTCACAGTTAAAAAGAAAGTCTTATAAACAAAAAATATTAATGTGGAGAGGAATTTTACAATGGCAACAAGGGGTGTAGAGCCAAATGGTATGAGTGTGTTAATGTTAACTTATATCTTTGACCTTAATTTTGACAACCATTCACATAGCAAAATATTATTATTAATTATAAATTAAATATTTTTAAAATAAATATCATATAAAACAAAATATACCTTTATAAGCTTTTGATAAATATATAAATATCAAATAAAAATGAATATATTTAAAAAAGATCTACTATTTCATAATTTTAATATTCTTCTAAAAATATATATTTTATAATTTTTATTTTTGATGATTTTAAAATTTAAATAGAAAAAACTAGATGTTAATTATCCAATAAGAAAAATTATAAAAGGGAAAATAAACAATGTAGATACAATATTATTTAATAATTTTGGTTGTAGTAAATATAATTTAAAGTGAAATAAAATAATTTTTTAAAGTTCTGAACGTTTAGACAAATATATTTAAGATATCAGACTAGTTCTAATAACAATAAAATCTTTAAAAATATTAAATCAAAATTTAATTTTTAATAAATTAAAATTGCGAATTTTTTTTTTAATAAATAAAATATTTAATAATTTGTATTCCTATCAAGTATATAGATTCCGTTATATCTCATATTTCTAGGCCCTTCTCATTTATGTAAAGACATGTTATACCAAACTCTATTTTTAAACTAGTTGACGAGGCAATATCATTATTGATTTAATGCAGTGTCATAACCACAAATTATATTATATTTATGCTTTATTGTCTTTTATTAAATGCTCACAAAAAATGTTGTCCTATAAATTAAACATCCTTAGAGCAGTATTCCAAAGCAAGCAAATGCTGGGTACGCAAGCATTAAGCAAGACAAGAATCCGAAGTACATTTAGTTTATCAACCGTCATGGCTACTACATCTGCATCCATGTTGTGCACAGTTATAGTTATCTGCAGCCACCTCCCTGCTCCATCAATTGCCAATCGTGAAGTTGATGCGCTAATTGATGTGAAGAAGATGATATTACAAGACCCTTTGAACACTCTTCAATCTTGGAATCCCTCCTCGCCCAATCCCTTTGTAGCACCGTAAATTGTATGCACTTGCTAGGGTGGTACAATTTCACACCTAGTTTAGCACCCGCCTTGGCGCATTTTGCATTTTGCATTTTGCATTGCATTTCCCCTTTAGCACTTAATTAGTCAAATTAATTAGGTCTAAGGTTCTATTTCATCATCTCCCACATCATAAAGTTGGGCCCTTTCATTAAAGTGTGCCCCTTTCATTTTATTCTTCCAATACATCATTTAATCAAAAACCCTAATTAGGTCCTATTTTGAACTTGGGGGCTTGATTTCGGGGGTCAAAACATCTCGAAATCAGCTGTAACTTTGGGATTCTCTCTAAAATCATCATATCCGACGGCCCTGAAAATTTGGTGAAAAGTTGTTGGGACCATGGCACCCGGTGTGCACATGGTCCCGGACATTTTTCCCGAAATTTTAGGAGTGCGATCCAATCATAAAATAAAGCTTAACCCCAAGAAATTGGCGGGAGATTCAATCTCTAGGTCGGCCAAAAGTTGAAATTAAGACCTAGGGTTTCATACATAAGAGCTCTCTTTCTTCATTTGAAGGGATCGGAATTTTGGCTTTGGAGGACCTTCTATGCAGCGAAAGAGCAGATCTTTGAAGACTTCAATAACATTCAACATCCATCCATCAAGCATTCATCAATTTCATTCATTTAGGGCTTGGGAGACATTGAAGAACAATAGGAGATTACCGACTGAAGATTGGCTTGTACTCCTCCTTTGAGGGTTGGGTATGATTTCATGTTGTTTTCATGTCTTTGCATAAGCTTCAATATATCCTTTATTCATGCTTTAGATCACTTTGCATCTTGATTTAGAGCATTTACATTATCATTTACAAGCAATTAGGGTTTACTTTCTAGGTTGCTCTAGTTTGCTTTCTTGCATTTAAGGACCTTGCACACACACTAGGTCTGCACACACAATACATTTTACAATACAACTTGGCTATTCGTGGAGGTGGAAATCACCGAAGCGGGGGTTTGACTAAGGAAAAACCCTATATAGCCACCCATACCCTTTTTAGATATAAGTGCAGGTTTCAGGACTCGGACGACGCCGCAGGTTACAGATCCGGAAGAAGCAGACGGAGACCGAACTTCACACCAAATCTCAGAGCAAAAGACCAGGACAGGGGCGTGGGGCGCCCTGGTCCTGCCAAGACAGGGGCGTGGGCGCCCTGGTCCCTGGGACAGGGGCGCTGGGCGCCCTAGTCCTTCTGACAGCTTTTTTCATAGTCCTTCTGACAGCAGTTTTCAGCATTTTTGACAACTTTGCAAAACAGCAGTTTCCGGAGCAGTTTCAGGGGCAGAATCAGGACAGTGGCGCCCGCGCCCCCGTCCCGAACATTTTCAGTCAGATTTTAACTCTGGGTACACATTTGCATTCTTGTCTTGTCCTTGTGTTTACAGCTTTCCATTGTTTAAGTTCAATTCTGCAATCTTGTTATTAGTTCATACTTGCACTTTGGGGTTAGGAATTGAACTTGCATCATTTTATCTTTCAATTACAACAAAGGAATAGAAACCCTAATAGGTAGCCCGTGGCTCTCTCTTTCACAAAAAGAAGTAGCCAATTGTGTGATACCTCTAGGCTCTTTCGTATTCCACAAGTGTGTGGTTGAAAGTGAGATTAGGGCATGTTTGCTTAGTATCACTTTTTCTCCCACACATTTTGGTGAACCCGACGTGAATCTATCATTGCTTCCTCTTGCATTGCATTTGTTAGATCTAGATCTAGATTTAGTGTGTTTTCATTTCATTTTCATTAAAAAGAAAAAAAAAAAAAGTGTGTTTCTTTGCATTGTGTGTTTAAAATTTTATGCAATTTCAAAATGTCAGATTTTTATTTGCAAGATGTTCATATTTGTGATGATTATGAGTTAGATGAAGCTTTAGATGAGTTTTTGAAACCTAAATATACCAAACCTTCATTTTACCAAAAACTCATAAACATTGTTACTATGCCATTTCGTTGTGATGAGAAAGATAAGTCGAATGATTCCTCTCAAGGGTACATTCCTATTAGCTCTTCCACTAAATCTAGTAACATGGTTGTTTTCAATGATCCCCTCTATGAAGAGATATCTCCTTTTGAATCAAAAGATAAACCTTTTAATGGATATGATCATGCTTTGTTGAATGATGCCCTTGATGCCTTTGTGTCCCCTAAAAAACACTCCCTTCATGAGGATCCTTTTGTGCAAGAAGATGACATTATCCCTACATTTCCTAGTGATGGCCTTTCCTTTTCCAACAAAATTCCCACTAGAGATGATGAATTAATGGTAAATGCTTACCCTTCTCCTAAAGTTGGTCTTACCCATAAGCATCCCTTAGAGAAAGAAGATGAAATAATAAGCAATTTCCTTAATTCTCTCTCCCCTATTGAACATATTTTGAGGAAAGAGGATGAGTTTAACACATCTATTGATGGTCTCCCTCCTAAGGATGCAGAATTAATAAACAATGTTATCTCCTCTCCCGAAATTGACAATGCTTCAAACATTCCTTTCAACAACCTCACTATTTGGGATGAACCATTAGAAGAAGGTGTTGATTATTCTCTACCCTGTGAGAGAACCCTAGCCAAAGGGGATGAAGTCAAGATTAAAAACTCCCTTGAGAGTTTCTCACCTTCCTTGAATCTCAATTATTCTCCCTCTAAAAATAAAGCATCTCCCTCTCCTCAACTTGGTTCTACTCATATGGAAACCCTAGCTCAAAGCAAAACGGTTAACATCTCTTTCAAATATCTCCCTCTCAAAAGTGAGACTTTAGAGAGTAATGTTGATCCTTCTCCTAGAGAGTTTATTCCCCATGTAGATCCTTTGATGATAGAGGATGATATGACCTTTCCTAGTATTACTCTTCCTACTAGAACATCAATGCCTACCCCTTGTCTCTCTCCTAAAATTGATTTAATCTGTGATAAGATTTTAGTGCAAGAGAAGACTATCAATAATTCTTCCAACACTTTTGTTCAATCCTCTAAACCATCCTCAATCAATTTGATACATGTGAATGAAACACCTAACAAACCTCTCTTCACTGTCCAAGGTGCTTGTCCTTCTCAAAATTCTCAACCTTTAAATAAGCCTATCTTAGTGGTTCAAGGTGGTTATGCTAATGATTCTTTTTGCACTCCTAAGAAACTGGTTATTACTGTGCAAGGAGGTTATTCCTCTAAGAGCCCTTATGAGTATGCTAAGCAATTGACTAGAGAGAGTTATCATGCGGTTGCCCATACTTATAATACTAGAAACAATAGGCAACCTAATCCTCCTCCAGTTATCCCAACTTCACTTCCTCCTTCCCAACCTATTCTTCCCCAAGCTCCACGTATTTCACAAGTTCTTGGTAAGGAATATGATCTCATAGAACAACTTAAAGCTACCTCTGCTAAGATATCCCTTTGGGATTTGATCCAAACATCTTCCGCTCATCATGGAATGTTACAAGATGCCTTGAAAGATTTGAATGTTCCTCCACCTAATACATCTAGTAATATAGTGTCTTTGGTTAACTCTGTGATGAATCCTAAAACTCAAATTGTGTTTACTCAAGATGAGTTGCCTACTAGTGAAATTCAAAATCAATATGATCCCTTGATGATTGTGGTTGTCATAAATGACACTGCTATAAGATGAACACTGGTAGATAATGGTTCTGGTCTTAATGTGTGTAGCATTAATCTATTGCATAAGATGAATGTGGATACATCCCTTATTGAGCCTGACTCTCGTCCCATTCGAGGCTTTGATAATGTGGCTAAGTCTTCATTAGGTATTATCACCTTACCCATCACAGTGGGACCCGTTACTTTGCCTACTCCTATCCATGTTATTTCAGGAAATCTAACATACAACTTGTTATTAGGGAGACCTTGGATTCACGGTATGCAAGCTGTCCCCTCTACATTGCATAGACAAGTTAAATTCATTTATAACAATAAGACATATACCTTGATAGGTGATACTAATTTTCAAGCTTGTTTGCAAACATCTAAGCCTTCCTCTTCTAGTAATGATTCTTTGAACAAGATACCTATGGATGAATCCTTACCCTCTGATAATCAAAATTCTTTGGATGAGTCTGAAGCTCCTGAAGAAGATCCTTCTCGACTTGAATATACGCATAAAAAGGCTTTTGATCCTGAGAAGGTTCTCGCAGATGATGATTGGGGATCTCTTGACTTTAATCCCACCTTTGTAGGTGAGTATAGGGTTCCTCCTAGAGAGTTTAAAGTTAAAAAGAAGGAAGAAACTAAAAATCAATCAATACCTGAACCTATGAGCAATAATTTTGTGGCCGCTTCTCAAACTTCTTCTCCTCACACCTCTAATTATGAAGAGTTTGATTCTTTGTCTTATGAAAAACCACCTTCTCTTCCTGAAATGGCTGATCGTTATGGTCGTGGTTTTCGCATTTTTGCTAAGCATGGGTATCATGGAAATGGTTGTGGCGCTCATGAACAAGGGATAAAAGTTCCTCTAGAGACTAATTTTCACAATTATGCCTTTGGACTTAGCTATAATCCCTGCAAACGTACCAAAGCATCTAAAAGACCATCTCTCAATGTGAATGCTATATTTAGTAGTGATGATGATCTCACTTCAACTAAATCATCTTCTACTTCTATCAACTCTCATTCCCCTCATAAGGAAATCTTGGCAATGAACAAATCTCTTTATGAATCCCCTCAAATTTCTAAATCCACTTATGAATCTTTATCTCCTATTCATCATAAAGTCCTTTCCTCTAGGGATAAGGCTCTAATAAATTACACTCATCCCTCTTCTAAGATTTCATGTGACTTTTCTTCTTCAATCTTTATCATTTTATACATGTTCTTGATCTCACTTATAGTTGAGCATTTAACATGTCATATTCAAATACCTCATTTAGTCTATCATGTCTTTAAATAACATTAATGGCTATTATGTTGCTCATCATTATGTGACATTGGTAGCTCATTTACTGGGGGCTCATTGTCATTCATGATGGTACAATTTCAAGTGCAATCATATTTTTTGAAGCAACATAATTGCCTAATTTTCTTGTTCCTATGGGGACAAGAATGATTTCATACATCTCTTCTTTTTCTTATGTCCAAATCTCTCCCTAGAAGATTGTGTAAGTCCTTCTCATTGTCCTTATCCTTGGGAGGCAATGATCTTTCCTTATTTTTATCTAAGGATCCACTTTTTCCTATTTTGTGGATGGTGTGGACTTTATTACTTGATGTTATGCCTTGTACGCATTTGTTGTTGTTTGTTCAAGGGTTCTCTCTTACAAGAGGTGTAAGTCCTTGACTACAACCTCTTTTGCACTTGGTAAAATACATCCATAATGAATTCACTCTCCTAATTGGGTTAAAAAGAGCGTCATCCTTCATTAAGAATCACTTTCACCTCGCAAAAGAAGGAAGTATTGCATTCTTATTCTCTTCTTTGTCTTATTCTAGAAGATGTTATATTTGTCTAAGACAATTTCTCTCAGGGATAGGTGTCTTTTGTACAAATATCTCTTCTCCTCTAAGGATCTCCTTTACACATACTACAAGATATCCGTTTTCAACTATCTTATCCTTGCTTAAGGAGTGTAGAACTCTCTTGCTTGGATCTATGACATTGTTGCATTTTTGGGGTATCTTCTTGTGTGATGAAGGTAGGTATCCTTGTTCTACTTTTCTTATGACATAAAACTTACACTTTTTGAGCAATGGGTCATTCTCGGAACTAGAGCACAGACTCTTAGAGCGAGATGTCACGCTTTTGTACTATACATATACATGTTGTAGCATACTCAGGCATAGACTCCTATGAGGTGCTTCTAACCTCCCTTACACACACATGCACGAGGTTGAGTGGAACTAGCGGCATAAGGCTAGACTTTCTCACTCTCCTCCCTTACATGGATCACCTAGACAGACTCTAGGGGCTAGTTTTCCATGTCCTTTTTCACATGGATCACCTAGACAAGATCTAGGGGTGAGAAGTCCGTGTTTTTCTCTCTCACTATTCTTCTCATGGATCACTGTTGGATTTTGCCAAGATTAAGAAGTCATTGAAATGTACAAGATAGAGACATAATATGGGACAAGAATAAACTGTATTCTCATCAATAGAAAATGATCAATAATCAACTGGATTATTGTTGTTTCATACAATGTAGATGAGCCTGCTTATATAGGCAAGGCTACGGATATGTATGAGCATACAAATATGACATGTGGCTCAATAAGAAACAAGGGTAGGTAGGAAATAGGTGTGGGTAGGTAGGAGAAATAATATAATATTCCACATGAGGTGGATCACTCACCGAAGGTGGAATTATCACTCCACAATAGGTGGATATGATAGTGTAATAACAAGATCAACACCATAAGAGGTGGAATTTCTCCTACACACACTATCCCAATGTGGCACAAACACCCAAGTGTCTCATATCCAAACTACTATGAAATGCATTATCCTAAGTAAACTTAAGTAAGTGTAATAATATCCATGATGAATAATTATTTACACCAACACCCCCCCTTAAGTGCAACTTAGGGGAATGCACTTAAGTCTATAATGTAACTAAGCAATGCAAGATGGGTCCCGGCTACGAGGCCATGTTAGGTACCCATGCACAAATGCAAATGCATGCAAACCAATGCAATGAAATCTCTCACAAAGTGGGGAAAGAGAGAAAAACCCAATGGGAAAAAACCCTCCCCCAAAAAGAGAGATGAAAGCTATACAAGAAACTCTCAAAGAAGTATGTGAGGAACAAAACCCCATGTGAGGAAAAAGTCCCCCCCATACGAGAGAAGAAGAGAAGTCAAACTGTGATCATCCCTCAATGAAGAATCTGCACCAATGATAGAAGCTCGATGTATGAAGAAACTGCTCCACAAACATCGAACAACATTCCTCCCCTTAGGAAGAAACAAAACCAAAGGTGTATCCATGAAGTCTCCCCAATCATGAAGGGAAGATGTATGAAGAAAACTCATGATGAAAGGAATCTCTGAAAACTGCTCAAGTGTCCCCATGTCGATGCTAAAAGATACCCCTTCCAAAGGTGGTAAACTGTGCCATACTGCTGAAAAAGGAACTCCAACATCTAGTGAAGATGGATGTAGAACAATATCCAAAGACTCATGTGTCTCCTCAAAGAATAAAGAGACCTCCTCCAACTGCTGTACATAAGTATCCACAATCATGTCAACCTCGAAAGAATGATCATGTAGAGAATGAACAAGAGGGTCAGAGTGTGCCCTCGCAACAATCGAAGAAGGATCATCTTCATCAAAGAGAAGATGAATGTCATCAATGATGTCTCCCAAATCTGCAATGTAGGATTCCACAAACAAACCTGCAATGTCTGTCAAGTAATCATCCCATGAATCTGAAGCTGGAAGACAATGTATATCCTGCTGCACTGAATCACATGAAGGCAAAACTGTCGCACTATCTGCATCATCAGGTGCAATAGGTGATGTGATATCAATATGAGGAGATGAAATAGAAGACTCAAGAACGGGGTCACATGTGAGAATCCCCATGTTCAAGTGTCCAAAGTTCTCCTCAAAATCTGAACCATCACAATAAGTGTGATCATAATGTGTAGAATCATCAAATGTGAAATCATCATCATCAACAAAATCTGAAAAGGAGTATAACCGAGATGCATGATCAACCACCCCAGTTGCAATGATAGCTCTAGTCTCCATGTCTCTAATAAAAACTGAGTCAGGTGTGAACTCCACAACTTTCTTAGTTGCGCCATGTGTGATTTGATAGATAGAAAGGAGATTGTTTGTCAAGTGGGGTACACACAACACATCATTGAAGGAGTTATCCCCAATGTCAATAGATCCTTTCCCAATCACATCCATGTATGTATGATTGCCCATCAAAATCTGTGGCATGGTGCAAGGCTCAAATGTAGAGAACATAGATTGTGAAGATGCCATATGATGAGAAGCCCCTGAATCTAGAAGCCATCTCTCTGAAGTATGATTTGTTGTAGCACATAGAGCTTTTCCTTTTCTTGTTCCAAAAGAGTGAGTCTTTCCACTTGTAGAAGCCATGAATGCTTGCCCTTTTCCTTTTGAATGTGAGGAAGTGGAAGTTGATGAATCATCCTTCTTGTAGACTTTAGGCAAATCAATGTTATGCTTTTTGATGATATGTGTGAGCTCATCAATCTTCTTAGTATGGCAACGATGTTCCTCATGACCAATCTTTTTACAATAAGCACAAGTAGGTCTCTCTCTCTTTGGTGAATTATCTTTCTTGGAAGAAGATGAATCTCCTTGTTGTGGAGAAGATTGTGCTTTATCCTTAGGCTTTGATTGCCATTTCTTCTTGTTTGAGTTGTCCTTTCCTTGATTTCCTTTGTTTCCTTGATTTGCCACTAATGCTTGAGACTTAGAAGAAGCCTTAAGAATGCCCATGCTTATCAACTTAGTTTGTTCCATCATCAACATTTCATTGAAAGCATCAAATGTAGGCATTGTGTAGCTTGAACCCATTGTCATCCTATGAGTTTGGAAACTAGAAACAAATGCTGCATATTCTTGTGGAAGCTTCCCTATCAAGTTGAATATCAATTGAGTATCCTTTTTATCAATGCCACAATCTTTGAGTTGTGCCCTCAACTCATTTGCCTTAGTGACATAATCTTGTATAGTATCAAAGTTCTTGGGATCTAACATGGTGAGATCACTATCAATTTGATATCCCCTAATCTCATCAACTTGACCATACAAGTCTTGAAACTTTTGCCAAGCATCCTTGATTAGAGTGCATTTCTCAATATGAAAAATGAGATCCTTTGATACATACTTTCTTAAGGTACCAATTGCCATGATATTTTTAGTGAGCCAATCTAAGTGACGAACTGGATCAGCCTTAGGATGAGCTGGAGCAACAATAGTTCCATCAATGTAATGAGTGAGTCCTTTTTCCATAAGTTTGCTCCATGCATCAATTTTCCAAGTAGCATAGTTATGTGGAGTTAAGAGAGGAAACTTAGAAGAACCCATAGCAGCAAAAAGGAAGAACACAAGAGCACAAAAGCACAAGAGACACCCCCCAAATTCA
Organism: Cryptomeria japonica; assembly: GCF_030272615.1. Classification (NCBI taxonomy): domain Eukaryota; kingdom Viridiplantae; phylum Streptophyta; class Pinopsida; order Cupressales; family Cupressaceae; genus Cryptomeria; species Cryptomeria japonica. Next base: position 265,285,106 of record NC_081411.1, read on the forward strand.
ATCAATCAAAGTACCCCCCCAAAAGTGATGATTTTGGCACTTTATACTTAGTGCGATTACAATGAGCCACTTGCAAAACAAGGCAAGGTGGACCTATGATGCAAATTTTACAACTTCTCAAATGAGATACAAGAGACTTCAATCAATAGTGCAATGAATCTAACTGAGATTCAAGCAAATATACAAGTACCAAGAGAGCCAAAAATGGCCATTTGAAGTTGAACTGCAAAATCAAAAATGCAAAGGAGAGGGGGTCAAAAAATTTCCAAACCCTGCTGATGTGGTGCTGACGTCAGCAAAACACTGGGTTAAATTTGACGACCGTATGACCATCGCCAAAACTTCGCTGCCTGGCTGACTGGACGTCCGTACCGTACGGACAGATGACTCAGCTGCTGACTGTACCGTCCGTACTGTATGGAAATGTTGACTGTGCAAAGCTGACTGCGCGATGATGTGGCAGATTACGTGTCTTCCGTACGGATGAATGGGCATACGGTTTTCCGCGTGGCTGTGCTGACGTGGCAAAAGGTTGCCGAAGGCCAATTCGTGGGTGCCGGAAGCCGGAACGGCGGCCGGGAGGCGCTCGGGCTGAGCGGTGGGCGTGGCGCGGGCGACGCCGGGAGCAGCCGGAGAGGAGGTTGCGGACGGGCGCAGGGAGGAGCCGCTTGTGGCGGTGGAGCCAAGCGCGAAGGAGCGGCTCTGCGGACTGCAGTGCTGGGAGAACCGAGGGCAGAGGTGCCGGGGAGCGGCGCCGGCGGAGGGACGTGCGGTGGCAGCGCGGTCAGCGAGGCAGTGCCGGGAGCGGAGCCCGAGGACGGTGCGCAGCGACGAGGACGGTGCGGGGGACGAGACACTGTCTGACAGGTACGTTCTGCGGGATACCTGCAACCTGCAGGTACGGCGGTACGGGGGGGGTCTGCGGACCCCCCAAACAATATTTTTTTGATTTTTTTGCTTCTCTTTTCAAATTTTTTGATATTTTCGAATTTTTTTTCAATTTTTTTTTATTTTTGATTTTTTTCGAAACAATATTGCAAAAAAATTTTTTTTTTGAAAAAAATATATATAATTCGAAAAATCCGTACGATTAGCAAAATTGGGGAAAATTTTTTTCCTCACCAAAATAGGCCAACTTTATAACCAAAATTCATGGAAATGGCCTTCCGGACGCAATGGAGAGGTCGGATCTAGTCTAGGACGCCTCCAAATGATGATGCTCCTCAGATCTGCCTCTTGACGTCACAATAATGCCTCTTCAAGACGAATCAATGAGACTCCAATAGCTCTGATACCATGTTGGATTTTGCCAAGATCAAGAAGTCATTGAAATGTACAAGATAGAGACATAATATGGGACAAGAATAAACTGTATTCTCATCAATAGAAAATGATCAATAATCAACTGGATTATTGTTGTTTCATACAATGTAGATGAGCCTGCTTATATAGGCAAGGCTAGGGATATGTATGAGCATACAAATATGACATGTGGCTCAATAAGAAACAAGGGTAGGTAGGAAATAGGTGTGGGTAGGTAGGAGAAATAATATAATATTCCACATGAGGTGGATCACCCACTGAAGGTGGAATTATCACTCCACAATAAGTGGATATGATAGTGTAATAACAAGATCAACACCATAAGAGGTGGAATTTCTCCTACACACACTATCCCAATGTGGCACAAACACCCAAGTGTCTCATATCCAAACTACTATGAAATGCATTATCCTAAGTAAACTTAAGTAAGTGTAATAATATCCATGATGAATAATTATTTACACCAACAATCACCAATGTGTGTATTCATGCTTTTTTCCTTTCTTTTCTTCTCTTTGCATTTTGTTTCCATTTACATCCTTCATCTTGTGTTAGAGAACTCTCAAATCCTCACACTCTTTGTTGTGTTGGAATTGAGATTTAGTCCTCTTTCTTACCAAATGATTCTCCATTAGTTTTTGATCTCATATCAAATCTTCTTGTGAGCATTTGTCATCAATTTTCTTTAACAATTCGAAGTGGTAAACATGATACCCTGTTTCAACTCACTAAAATTAGCAAGCTGAAACAGGGGGGGCATATAGCTACCCTCGAATTTTCATCACCTTCCTTAGTAAGCATTAGGTGATTTTGTGATCTAACATGTGGTTTTGTAGGTTGTGGTTCCTAACTGTGTACTGCAGATACCGCTGGGGGCTTCGTTCGACAGACTTATGGATATATCCTTTTTCAAATAATGTTTACTTTTCTGTACTTTAGCTTGCATATGCACGTAGTGTTCATATGACTGCTAAAGTGGGGGCTAAATGTAACGTCGTAAATTGTACGCACTTGCTAGGGTGGTACAATTTCACACCTAGTTTAGCACCCGCCTTGGCGCATTTTGCATTTTGCATTACATTTCCCCTTTAGCACTTAATTAGTCAAATTAATTAGGTCTAAGGTTCTATTTCATCATCTCCCACATCATAAAGTTGGGCCCTTTCATTAAAGTGTGCCCCTTTCATTTTATTCTTCCAATACATCATTTAATCAAAAACCCTAATTAGGTCCTATTTTGAACTTGGGGGCTTGATTTCGGGGGTCAAAACATCTCGAAATCAGCTGTAACTTCGGGATTCTCTCTAAAATCATCATATCCGACGGCCCTGAAAATTTGGTGAAAAGTTGTCGGGACCATGGCGCCCGACGTGCACATGGTCCCGGACATTTTTCCCGAAATTTTAGGAGCGCGATCCAATCATAAAATAAAGCTTAACCCCAAGAAATTGGCGGGAGATTCAATCTCTAGGTCGGCCAAAAGTTGAAATTAAGACCTAGGGTTTCATACATATGAGCTCTCTTTCTTCATTTGAAGGGATCAAAATTTTGGCTTTGGAGGACCTTCTATGCAGCGAAAGAGCAGATCTTTGAAGACTTCAATAATATTCAACATCCATCCATCAAGCATTCATCAATTTCATTCATTTAGGGCTTGGGAGACATTGAAGAACAATAGGAGATTACCGACTGAAGATTGGCTTGTACTCCTCCCTTGAGGGTTGGGTATGATTTCATGTTGTTTTCATGTCTTTGCATAAGCTTCAATATATCCTTTATTCATGCTTTAGATCACTTTGCATCTTGATTTAGAGCATCTACATTATCATTTACAAGCAATTAGGGTTTACTTTCTAGGTTGCTCTAGTTTGCTTTCTTGCATTTAAGGACCTTGCACACACACTAGGTCTGCACACACAATACATTTTACAATACAACTTGGCTATTCGTGGAGGTGGAAATCACCGAAGCGGGGGTTTGACTAAGGCAAAACCCTATATAGCCGCCCATACCCTTTTCAGATATAAGTGCAGGTTTCGGGACTCGGACGACGCCGCAGGTTACAGATCCGGAAGAAGCAGACGGAGACCGAACTTCACACCAAATCTCAGAGCAAAAGACCAGGACAGGGGCGTGGGGCGCCCTGGTCCTGCCAAGACAGGGGCGCTGGGCACCCTGGTCCCTGGGACAGGGGCGCTGGGCGCCCTCGTCCTTCTAAGAGCAGTTTTCAGCATTTTTGACAACTTTGCAAAACAGCAGTTTCCGGAGCAGTTTCAGAGGCAGAATCAGGACAGTGGCGCCCGCGCCCCCGTCCCAAACATTTTCAGTCAGATTTTAACTCCGGGTACGCATTTGCATTCTTGTCTTGTCCTTGTGTTTACAGCTTTCCATTGTTTAAGTTCAATTCTGCAATCTTGTTATTAGTTCATACTTGCACTTTGGGGTTAGGAATTGAACTTGCATCATTTTATCTTTCAATTACAACAAAAGAATAGAAACCCTAATAGGTAGCCCATGGCTCTCTCTTTCACAAAAAGAAGTAGCCAATTGTGTGATACCTCTAGGCTCTTTCGTATTCCACAAGTGTGTGGTTGAAAGTGAGATTAGGACATGTTTGCTTAGTATCACTTTTTCTCCCACACACCCTGCAAATGGATGTCTATCATCTGTGATGCTAACGAACTTGTCGTAACGGTGTAAGTGTATATCTTCCTCTTCCCTTCTTTTTATTTGATGCGAATAAATCTCACAGGTATTTGCCAAGCCAAAAGCTTTCTGGGGCTCTCTCTCCTAGGATCGGTGATCTTTAAAACCTACAACGATTGTAAGCTCTCTTATTATATCAAAATGCAGATTTAAAATGCTTTTTATTATAAAGGATTGCGTGCCTCAAGTTTTCTGCATGACAGGGATTTAACTCAAAAATCGCTTTGCGGGATCTTACCATCAACTTTGGGGAACTTAAAAAATCTCATTCTCCTCAACCTTGGACAGAACCAATTTACTGGACAGATTCCCCAATCACTTGGCCAACTCTCTCGTCTCCAGTCTTTGTACGCAACTCTATCAAACTGTAGAGTTAAATTACTATAACTACTTAATTGTATATGTAGAGAATCTAGGTATTATCAGTATTGTTTATTTAGCCAATGATTTTTTTCCCTCTCCTTTCTTTGGATCGCTTGCATACAACAAACTCAGGGGGCCGGTTCCAACAGCCGGAAAAATGTCTCTGTTTGGACCTAATAGGTAAGGATAGTTTTGGCTGGAATTTTCTGATATGAATTGATTGGCCTTTTCTTTGTAATACTGATTGTGCTTTCGTTGCCTACATGTTATGTTGGCGGATGCAGTTTCGTGGGAAATCCAGACTTGTGTGGCGATGTCGTGAAAAAGGAGTGTCCAAGAAGAAGTTACCCTTAGAATATAAATGTTGTTCAAACTAAGTGTATTACAGATTGCGATTCAGTTGTTACTGTGTTTGCTATTCAGTCGTTGTTAAAACTGAAATGTGAGGATTTAATAAAAAAACTTACATTTGTTCAAATCTAAAAATTGTGGAGGTTGTTATATCATGCGTAATTGAATTTATAATTCTTCTTTCTCCACAGTCACAAATATATTTTCTAAGCACCAATTCTGTCATGTATGTTGTTATGGTATATATCATTTATAGAGTAATCATGTAAATAATAAAAATAATGAAATAAGCTATAAGATATAAGCATTAAGGTACAGCAGTAGAAAAGAGTGTGGCCATCGATTTATGATATAAAAACGATGGCGCGTATCGGAAGGACAGAAGTCGTAACAATCGAGGGATATAAACAATGATGCAAACCGTCATAATATTTCGTCTACAGCTATAGAGCAGCCAATCTCGTTTTTGATCCTATTGAAAATGAGTTCCCAATGAACCTGAAAACCAAGATAATTGAGGTACCTCAAATGCGGTGCTTGCAATGATTTAAAGGCAAGACACTTGGCTAGTGATATGAGAAATTTTTGAATGCCTCTAAACTATTGTTGCCAAGCCTAAGAGACAATACGTAGATCCTTGCACTTTGACCATTGTAAGACCTCTAACATTATTAGAGTATATTTCTCCATCTGTTAATTGACATCCCTTGTTAGCTAGAACATCTGCTAGTTTATTTGCCTGTTTGTAATAATGTAGGATATCAAAAATATCAAATTGATGTAAAGTCCCCCTTGATCACTAGATTCTTAATCTTCATTTTGAAAGTCATGCAAAGACCAAATACCAATGTTGTAGCTTCTACCACATTGTTAGTCTTAGGAATTCTTGCTGCTCTAGCCGACAAAACAATTCAGTCCTCTATGATTTTTCAAAAGATATCCAATCCTTGATATTCCTAGATTCCCTTTAGCAACTCCATCAAAGTTAAGTTTCCATGTAACTAAATCTAGAGGTTCCCATATAATGTCTAATCTACTACTCTTCTTATGAGAATTGTGAAGAAGACTACCCTTAAATGAAAGCTTAATCCTAGTCCAAATCCTAAGAATCCTATCACATCCCAAGAGGGAAAGGATGAATCCAATCTTTTATGCTCTTTTATGCTTAATAGTATATGCCCATACCTCTAATATAGAGTTTTCTATGTTATGAAGTACCACCTCCAAAGTTCCCTCCTAAAAATTATCATATTTCTTTCCTACTAGATGTTCCAATTAACATTGGAAGGCACTATTTCCCAAATGATTGCAAAAAAAGAATTTGTATACACCTTGGGCCAAGATTCAAACACCAAATCTAGTTTGTAGCGAAGAGGAGCATGCCATTTTATTTGGGTAAAAATCCAAGATCAACATTCATAATCAAAGTCACAAATTAAGTAGTAAATGATCTGTAGTTTCTACCTCCTTATCACAAAGCACACAATTAAAGACCAGAGCAAAATTTGAAGATTGATGTCTATCACTAGTGAGTATTTTCCCTTTAATGGAAATCCAAGCAAAAGCTCTTGCATTTGGAACACTTGCATCTGACTAGCAAAAAGAGAAACTTCTCTTTTTAGAATCGATGGTTACTTGTTTATTTAGTATCTCATAACATTGCTTTACTGAATAATTTCTTGTTTGGGAGGGCGTCCATATCAATTTATCATAATAATCATCTTTGATGTGAATAATTCATTTCTTTAATTCTAACTGAAGTTTAACATTTTGATTATTTAGATAATTTGCTATAGAAATATCTTTCTATTGCACTATAGGTATACAAGTTTAATATATAATGAGAAAGCAGTCAAAGACTTTTACTCCCAATTGAAGTTTCATAACAACTTTTATCTCTGCCATATTTCTAGTTTATCTAAAGTTGAAAACCCATTGCATGAGTCTTCCAAAAAATGTGCCTTCTTCCCATCATTGATGATCTAAGATTGATAAGGGAGAAAGACATCTCTGCATTTAACCATAAAGTTCAACATTTAAGATCTGTATGGGAGATCTAGGGATGTAAAAACTTCTTTCCAGTTCATCTAAATCTAGATATTTAGTTGAGATGATGGATGGCCATTTAGATCTATTATTGGACAATAACTTCCAAACTAATTTTTCTACAAGATCCTTATTCCTTTGTTGTAGATTATGAATTATTTCTCCTCTAGATTGTTTTGGTTTAGACACCCTGTCCGATGCTACTAATGTGCCTTCTCTTTATGCTCATTATTACCTTTTCAAAGGAAAATTTAAGTTTAGATTCAACTGACAATAGAACACCTTTAGGAATAGGAATAAATAACATGATACAATTAGGAATTATTGAGAATGCTTCTTTAACCATTAGAATCTTACCCATTAATGATAACCAAGAACTATTCAATGAGGAGACCCTAATCTTAATAGAAGATGAGAAGTTTGACCAGTAATTACTTTTATGTCTTCCCACAAAAAGAGGGATTCCTAAACACTTAAATGACATGATGTCTTGTTTGAAGCTAAGAAAGTGTGAAAGATTTGCTTCTAGAGAGGAAGAAAAGTTTAAGAAAAACACCTTAGAGTTGGAACAATTTATCTTCTAACCTTAAATGTTGCAATGCTTATCTAGAAAAGACTTCATAATCAAATCCTCCCTTATTGAAGCCTCAACAAAAAATATTGTGTCATCTGCAAATAAAATGTGAGTATCTATTATTCGAGTATGTGGTAAGTTTATATTTTTCAAAATATTTAGATGGTGATGGATAGAAATTGACCTATCCAAAGCCTCTACCATGATAATGAACAAGAAGGAGATATTCGATCTCCTTATCACACCCCTTGATAAGAATAAAAGAACCCACAAGGACTAGCTCTTGAAATGCAAGATATAATTCATTTTCACCATTTCTTAGAAAGAACAAAACTAAGCAAGACCTGTTTGAAAAATTTCTAGCTAGTCCTATCATAACCCTTCATCATGTCAAATTTAATAATCATTGTCTCCTATTTATATTGATTAATAGAGCACAAAACCTCATGTGCTACTAATGCCCCCTCAGTTGTCTCCTTACTAGGGCCAAAGCCACCTGGTTCCTCCAAAATGAATTTAGGAATCAAGTTAGCTAATATTAACAATATAGCCTTTGTCAAATTAACTGCTAGCCTATCAGGTTTTACTGCTAGCCCGTCAAATTAACTATGAAAAAGTATGGATTGAAGGGGACTCGAATAACATTATCCTGTGCCTCAAATGGAACAATAAGGCTTAATGGACAATAAAAGGGTCGATTAATTTATCAAATGAAATTATACTCTTTTGAAGAATACTTTATTTACAATTCTTATAGGGAGTCCAACTCGATGGCTGATTTCTTTGCCAATAAGGGGTGATGGCTAAAAGGAGTATGACATGGATTTCTGAAGATAGCTTCGAGGATGATGTCAGAGTCCTTCTAAGATATGATAGATCTCATGGGATACATGGAAGTATCCCATCACGTCACTAAATTCGATGATGGGAAGTGCATTTATTACTATTCATGGAATCCACCTTAGTGAGGTTCGGGGAGATCTTTTGCATAACGGCTCACATGTGTTCTAGGTAGTTTGTGAGTTCTTTTGACTTTTTTCCTAGTTGCACATTCTGTTTAACCATTATTTTCTTGAGGGCTCTATTTATTCTAAGATGGGATGTGAAAGATGTCGCGTCAATCCTATGGGTTGTGGCAAGCTAAGGGCTAGCTTGACAATTCAGAGGATCCTAGTGAAGGGGGAATTTACTCCCTACATTGAGAAATTGCATGGCTGGGACCCAAAAATCACAAAAAAAAATTTCAATGAGTGGAAGGAGGGAAAGATATCTTTGTTTGGGAGGTCTATGGTGATTGATGAAAATTTAATTACTGAGGTGACAGGTTTATCAACCAAGGGGCTCAAATTGATAGAGAGGAAATAATCAAACCCTTCGATGAAGAAGTTTCCTAAAATTGATGGGGAGAGGAGAAAGCTAGTTAAGAGAAACAAAATTTGTTATGATGTAGCCACTATCAAGACAATTTGGAGAGATGTGCTAAAAGTGATTATGGAATACGTCATAATGGATGATTGTTTCATGAGAGTCTTCATGCACCATTTTGTCTTTCTCAATCACTTTAGACACCAGATGAGGATTTCCTTCCTATTATATCTCCTTTCTTCCCTTAATTCTAGTATTATGGAGAATAGAAAAAACCCTAGTATCAAACTTGTGTTACCTAAGGGGTCATTGTTATTGATCTATGAGCATTTTGAAGCCAAGCCCGTGGTGCCCAATTCCCCCTATATTTCCATTTCGGAGGATGAGGACTCAAGGACCCATAATTTTGAGTAGGAAGATTGGAACATGGATATGGAGGAGGATAATTATGTCCCGCCAAATAAAGTAAAAAATAAGAAACAACCTATCAATCCCTCACCCGATGGGAAGAGAAAGTTAAAGGGATCAAAAAACATAGTTACCCATCTTCGTGGCATTGGTTCCAAATGTGGTAGCAAGATGTCTAAAGGCCCATCCTTAGAATAAGGGTAAATATCTGGTTCTTGAGGATCTCTCTTCTAACCATGAGAATCGTGACTCCCTGACTCCCCTAGACACGGAGAATTCTTACCCCTCTACAGATAGGTAAAATAGGCCATGTTTTCTGAATGATCTAAACATAGACTCTCACTTCTTTAATATGGGTTAGGAGTTCCCTACAAAAATTTTGGCTATTGTTAGGAATGGGGTGGAGGATTTTTTTTTACTTATGAACTGGGACTTTGATGAGATAAAGAACATTAATTTAAAATAAAGAGCAATGAGCTGTAAGTTGGAAATGCTTGAGTCTAGGGGTGTGGGTTTATCTAATAGACAAGATTTGAAAGCTAGTGAGCTTTGGACAAAGGAGGAATTTGTTTTTGTTGTTGATGCCATGGACAAATTAAAAAATACTATAAGCATAATATCGTAGCCTTTGAGAAGAAGTTGAAAATTATTAAAGGTACTCTGCAATCTATTATGTCTTTGAGCCACACGATCATCAAGACCACTGCAAATAGTATGTATACCATGGAGGGTAATTTAGAAAAGTGTTATCAAGATAATTTGGTCATGGATCTAGATTTGGAAAAGGAAAAGGGTGATGAAGAGTCACGTGGACCCTATAAGAGGACCCGTGCCAAATTGAAGAGGAAAGTAAAGAAACCTCCATAGGATATTCAAGATTTGAAAAAGGTGACTCGAAATATGAAATAGCTGTAGGCAAAGGAAGAAAAGACTTTTAATAATTTGGCCTAGCTCTCCTATTCTTTCGTTGGTTTTTGCCAATCTTTTTGCTTGTTATTTTTTCTAGTGTTGCGTTGCCAATGTTTCTATTTCTTCTTAGGGCATCATTTTGTATGGCTGTTAAGATCTTCCATGTTTTATTCAAGTGTTGACCTTGTGTAAAGGGTTTCAAGTTCATTCAAAACCTAATTTTTTCGTAATAAAAAATAATATAGCCTTTTGTGAAAAATTTGTAGGTAGTATTACATATGCAGATGGGTCTAAAATTTGCAAAAGAACTTGGAGAAACTATTTTTGGAATTAATGTGATAAATGTGATATTTACTTAAGGATGTCACCATTCCATCTTGATTTTTCCACATCTTTCCAAACATCCATAATCACAAAATTCAAACTTTTTAAAAAAATTGGAGCAGTATATCGACCCGGCCTTGGAGCTTTATTTGGAGACAAATAAAACACTACAATTTCAATTTCATCATAATAATTAGTCTTAAAAATTTCTTGATTATCTTGATAATTTATTTTTTATGGTATATAAAATGTGATCTCTTGCATATCCTCCAAATTGTTTATGGAAGGCACTGAAAAAAGATTGGAAAAGAATTAGATAGCTTCATATTCAATCTTATCTTTGTCATTGATCACCTCCCTAGTTAATCTTTTAATTTCAAAAATTGAGTAACCCTTCTCATTTTGGTTGAGGAATGGAAGAATTTAGTGTTCTGATCCCCCTCACTGAGCCAAATCTCCCTAGATATTTATCTCCAATATATTTCTTCCCTTTTCAGAATTTCCTCAAGTTTTTATAAGTGCTTTTGAAAATGGTAAGTGTTATCATTAATACCATTTTGGATAATTTAGCATTTACTAAAGATATTTCATTTTTCAATATCAACTTTTGATGTAAAAATGTTTTTAGAAATTTAAGAATTCCAATCTCTTATTTTGCATTTTAAGTGATACAACTTCCTACATATCTAAAACATTCTTGAACCTTGAAAAAAGGGTGCATTTTGTCACCAAAATTGTAGGAGTGAAAGAAAAGAAGGCTTGCAAAACCACCTTTGTCCAAACAAGAAACAAGATTTTTACTAATAATGAATTGGGACAAAATGTAAGTCCAGTTGAAGGAGAAAATGATTAGAGCAACTCAAAGGAAGGATTTGACAATTGCATTAACCAAATTAAGAAGCTGGATGACAAAAAATGTATTAAACCTTTAATTAATTTCCAAGAAGTTTTTATTTCTATTAGTCCAAGTGGAATTACCATTGAAGGAATCCAATCCTCTAGACCATTATTGACCACAAAGTCATTAAAATCTTTCATTCTTTTCAATGGTAGAACTATCCCTCTAGACTTATCCTTAAGAGATAAAATAGCAATGAAATCCACATGTAGGATGAAAGGATCATCTAGAATAGTTTCCAAGACTACTGAGATAGAATTTTATCATAATTGTTTCCCCATTATTGAGTTTGGGCCATAAATATTCAACAGATGAAAGGAATAATTATAGATTAACACCATGTCATGTATAAAATTAGATTTATCATGGATTTTTCGTACCTGTATATTCTTTGGATTCCACAAGATTGCAAGCCCTCCCATTTCTCCTATAGAGGATGAAACATTGTACTTACATTTCTTCTAAGAACTAAATGGTTGGGATCTCTCTTCCTCTAAAAATTTAGTTTCTTTAAACATGATTAAATCTTCCATACAAGACTCCAACTGAAACTTGAAATGGCATCTTTTGTTAGGGAATTCAAACCCCTAACATTCCATGTAATAATATTTATGACAAATGTGGTGAATAATACATTCTCCATAGTCTCATCTTATCATCCAACATTGTCTCTATCCCTTCTTTGATTTCCTCAATTTTATTAATTTTAGTCTTCTTACCATGTTTTCCTTTAAATTTTTTGGTAGGACACTTCTTAGAGTCTTCCAATGGTGTTTGATGGAAAGAAACTTTAACAGGTGATTCCATATCAAAAGTATTTAAACAGATTTAAATTTGTAAATCATCTAAAACTTCAATAGGTGACTAGAAAAACAAAACTACATGAGATTGATTTAATGTAGAAGCATGGTTAAGCTCTTCCATTTGTAAAATGATTATATCCTCCTCTAGCACATCCTTTGCAATTTATTCAATTTTTGAGCGCAAGATCTAAGAAGGATCTCCTCCACAATAAAATCTAAATTCCCTACTAAAAAGGGTTCCTTAAACTTAGACATAAAAGATAACATTGCTTGTTTGTGATCATAAAAAATAATTTAATGTCCCACCAAATCATTTGGAATAGGAACACTTTGCGACATTTCAAGCATTAAGGGTGGAATTACCTTACGTTTGCAAGAAAATGAATCACCACAAATGTGTCCAAGAAAAACTTGACTTGCGAGAATCGGAGGTGTTCGAAGGGACAATATTGGTTCTATGCACTTCTTCTTTTAGTGGGAACAAGTTCTGGGACAAACAATCAAATGTAAGTTTGTTCTCTCTTGTTTTCCTGACAATGTGCTCTTGAGTTACAATGGAATCATATTATTTATGAGTTGGATTTGATGATATTGGTCTCTCTCTTGACAAATTCATATTTTAAGAGCTCTTCTTGGCATCTTTATTCCTTGGTTGCCCAAATTTGATATATATTTCATTGCTTTAGTTCAATCTCTTTTAATCATATTCCTCATGAATAGAATAGGGTTGCAGACTTGCTTGCTAAATGGGAATCAAATGGTCCTTGTGGGTGGGGTGTCTTTGATTTGGATTCTCTTTCAGTAGATAAAGCTGCTCAACTTTTTCAGTTTTCTTCACTATTATGCAAGTTGAGGGTGCTTCTTCTATGTTTCCTCTTTCTATCATGTGGACCTTTTGGTTATGCAGGTTTGTTTGGAGGCCTATTTGGCTCCTACATGTTTTTTGGGTGGTTATGTTCACTATTTTTTAGAAATCTCTCAGCTTTGTATTTGTTACTCTATAATTCTTCCTTTTAATATATTTTTATCTTTTTTCCAAAAAATGAAAAAAAAGTTTAAGAGATCGAGATTCCATTTTCTCTTGGGGGAAGGCATCAATCTTCTTAAATTTTTTTTGGTTTGACGTGACTACAAAACACATTATATAGTCATACACATAAGAGGATGAGTTGCACAAGCTTTATTAAGTGGTGTAGAGAGCATTGATTAAATGATTTCAAGAAATAACAAAAAAATCTTACTTCTATGCTAAGGAGGAAAAATTTGTAGTAAAGACAAGATCCTCAAAAACCCTTATATCCTAATTCCTGAGAGTCCCACTTTAAGAAGTAAAATGCCCTAGGCCATAAATATTTGTATCCACCAATTTTGGTTTTTGAACAATTATATTTTGAGAACATACCGCAAGCTTGGATTGAGTAGAAAGCACCATAGGGATTGGTTTATTAAGATCCATAAGAACATTAAACCTAACAAGGAGCTTTGTATCTTGAAAGGGAATAATGCCATTATCTAGGGAAATCCCCATCTAATTAGCTAGTGTTTCAACTAAGTGGATATCTTGGTATTCTAAAGGAAGAGAGGGAAGGCAAACACAAAAAGGAACAAAATTAAAAGGAGCCCATGAAGGAGTGAAATTTACAGACTAAATTTGGGTAAAGAGTCCAAACCCATCTAAGAACCAAGATTTAGATTTATGCACTAGAACTTTGTTAAATTCAGAAAAAAATTCAATAAAGAAAAGTTCCCTTCATCATTAAAGAAAAGTTGAAGCACACTAGACCAAGATGATTGAACCCAAGATGAAAGCTTAAGAATATCAGGTGTATAGTTTCAAAGTTTTTCTTTCATAGCTCTATTTTGCAGTTCGAAGAACTAGGTACCAAGAGAAGCTTCTATAAAAGTTACTTGAAACACTCTATCACCATCCATCTTGCCTACATTTGGAGGAATTAGCACTTATTCTATTATTAAGTTTTTAGTGTGCTCTTTGCGAACCCATTTTGTAGACTAGTGGAATATCCACTTATTCTTTGAAAGTGATATCTGGCAATCCAATCAAATTATATAGACTGGCCATATTATTGTGATGTAGCTTAGGATTTCCATGCATGGGTCCTTGCAATTTTTTAAAATTTTCTCATTGGCACCCAACCAGGATATGCGGAGCCCATTCTAATAACAAACTCAGTTTTTCATCCTATAAATTATTACTATATAGATAAAAAAATATGTAAGCCAACTATTTCATTTTAGCTTCATTTCATGTGGGATGTCATCACTTATCTACAAAACATAGACCCACAAATATTTCCCAAGTATATATTAAGAGACTAATAAAGTTGTTTCATGCACACCAAATGAACAACAAAGGAAGTCACCTACCCCATTACATTATTTCCCAAAAGCCCAATGTAAATGTAGGGATGCATAATGAAACCTACTTCACTTATACAAACCATAGTGAACAACACACTAAAATACATATTTTATATATAATTCTCTCCTACCCATCTTAGCATGGAATTGGAAATTCATTTTTAATTTCTTATTGCATATTGATTTTTCATTCAACTATTGCCCACTAATTGTTGTCTTCCCCAATTTTATTTGTACCTATATCCCTATTACTTTATAATGGATCCTCCATAGTTGAATAATCCTTAGTTGTGTTTTCTCTTTCTCAAATGAATCATTATTGTTAGAAATATTTTTGGTAGTTGGGAAAATATGTTTTGTGACAAATTTTTACCCTAAATCACCAAGTTGCCCTCTTCTTAAATTTTAAATATGTTTTTATACACTAATGTTTTTTGTTCCCAATGGTAAATTATTTTCCTTCATAATCAATATTTTTTTCCATATCTTTTTTCTTACATTGATTCCAATTTATGTAGGGAATTGTTTGGATAGATCTATTTCAACTAACGTTTGAGAAAAAGTGATATATGGTTGCAAGAAAAGAGTGGATTTTGGTTTGTAGGTTATAATGTTAGGTAATCATACCCAAATTGATCATGATGTTATAATTTCAAAAAAATGACTTAAATTCATGAAACCAAGGTTTCACATCAAATCCTTCTCCCACATCCAAGGACTTCTCTATAAAAAAAAAAAATTATCTTCATGATATTCACATATCACATTTAAAATACCCCTTTTATATAAGAGCTAATGTGAATCTTATACTCAAAAATAGGTTGATAATTATGTATAATCCATTTATTTAGTTGCATCAAATGGCTCAAAATAATGGAACTAACAAGTTAACATATGTTTTATGTGTGAAAATAGATGGTATGTAAAGATCAACTTGTTCAAGATTCTAACTACAAAAATCATTAACAAAATATTTTCTTACTTTCTAAGGTGAAGAAATTAGTGTAGTTCCCTTAAAAATATTTCCAAAAGAGCTAATGTATGCTTTAAATTGGTTTAAACAATATGAGTATAAAATAGAAACCTTAAAATATTCATTGATCATTGTTTTATTTCCCACACTTTAGAATATGCAAACTTGTTAGAGTGTTGAACGCAATTAATGTCATTTAGTGTATGAATAAATTATTTTTGATTAAGATAAATGGACTTTACAGGGACTCGAAAGCCAAAGTCAAAGAGAGACAAAAAATTAAATAGTTAATTAGTCCATATCCAATGAAAAAATAGCCACAAAAACAAGGGTCACATGCACACAACAAAAACAAAAATAAATACTACCTGAAATAAACTAGAGACCACTAAACTAGAGATTGCATCAGCTCTAAATCCTTTTGGATCATTATCTTGTTGATTTCCTTGAGCTCTTCCATGATGAACCTGGAGATACTCTTCTCCTAGTTCTTCCTCATCGACTTTGTATAGGGGCTCATAGTGACCTGTGATCTTGTACCTTGCACATCTGGCTCCTATATTTTCTTCTTTTTTTTGGTGTCTGAGGGTGGGATACTCATGATGGGCTAGGTTCTTAGGTCCACGATCATTTCATTAACCTTTTTAAGACCCTCAACACTGCTATTCAAGGCTTCCCTACTAGTATCAACCAGATTCCTTAGGTTTCCCTTAACCTCTTCCAAGCTTAGTTCCAACTGACCAATCCTTGATTCATGATCCATTTTCATGATCTTAACATATTTTGTAACTTTTTGTGTCATTCGGATAAGCTTGTCATTTTTGCTTGGCATGGTCATCTCAGTAAAAGTATCAATGGTGTCCTTAATTCCTTTCTTTGACATGTTAATCTCCTTGCTAGCCCAATGAAAATAGTTTTCCTAGCATTTAGTAACAAATCAAAGGAGAATTTCAAAATTAGTGTCTTTTTTAGTATCCCCCTATTCCCCATGTTCAACATTAATGGGGATGTCAAGCCTTATTTCCTCGTCCTTTCCCTTGGCTTCCCCTTTTTTTCCTAATTTAGACTTATTCATATTCAGTGCACTAGAACCTTATAGATTTGGGTTCAGAATTTTATACTTAGTAGTAGCCCATCTAGGGTGTTTGTTTCTACTAGTGCTAGGTGTAATATTATGTGGGGGAGCCCCCTCTTGAGAGGGACAGTAATCCAGATCTTTCGAGGCCTTGAGGTCCCGCAAGTCCATAGCCATACTAGACCCCTCATCCTCCATCTCAGTGTCAAACACAATTTATACATCAAGGGTTGTCAAAGAATTGGGGGTTTTGACAACCGGGGATAGTTTAACCCCATGATATTTGAAATATTCCATAATGAGCATGATTAAAAACTCATACAAGATATGATTGTCACTATTTTGGTGTGATTTGCTAGGCTATGTTCAAGAGAGGATAACAAGTAGAAAGGCAAATAAATTCTTTTGTTAGGCCTAAAATGATTCAATATCATAAAGTAGTTAGAGAAGATACTAGCATAACAATTGTCAACAGTAATGTACCTCATTATCACTTTAGCCACATTTGTCCAAAGTGATTGTAGGTCATTCATGTTATAACCACCATCGACCATCTTTTGCACCCTACCTCTCTTTTTTTGTTTTTCAAAGAAGACCGAAATCACTGCTTTTGCCACTCTCCTCTCTCCATAAAACTTCTTGCCATCTATTTGCAAATCAATTATCTTTGCAATGAAGGCTTCATATATTCTAAACTCTACTCCAAAAGAAGTGAGGATACCTTTCTTCCAACTGTTCACAAAAACCTTAGTCATTTTTGGGTCATTGCCATGAAGCCTCATGAGATACAGCACAAGCCCCGCATTAGTAATCTTCCTCCTTGTTCTTTTCTAATTTATCATAGGAAGTAGGCTATATTATGTTTTTATCACCTCCCATAAGTTGTCTACCTCCATAAAATTTGGTGTAAGAACCAAACCCGAACCAGGCAATGAAAAACCAGATACAAAAGAAAGCTCTATAAACCTTGGTTTTGAAATTCGAACTTAAAACCCATGAAAGATTATTACTCATTTGGAAATCTATCATTATTATTGTGAGATGAATGACCAATACAATTGGTGTCCTTTCTTATTAGTTCACACAATTGTATCGAGAGAATTTCCATTCCTTCCCACCACCGTATATCCAAATAATCCACTAGGTGGTCCGTTGGCATGTTACCTTCCCAATAAACATGGGAAATTTTGAATTCATCCAGTTTTCTAATCATGACGTCGCACTCCTAAATTAAATGCTTAATAGTCCATCTAGGCTCAATATGTTTACTCACACATCTGATGATGTTTAGTGAATCACTCTCATGCCATAATTTTTAAACCCTTCTCTGATGGCCATGTGTAACCCAATGTAAGTGACTTTTTCCTTCGTGAAGTGGTTTTTTTGGATTCCTTGTGGGAGTACCACCATTGAAACAAGCCTAAAATTATGGTCACGAGCAACTCCCCCACAGCCAACCGGCCCAAGATTACCATTTTTTGCCCCGGTGTATGAATAAAATATTAATGGAGATGTGAAGCCCTATATGGTTGATATTTAGAGTCAGTTTTACTTGCCACAAGTAAATTTTAGATCCATGAGGTTCTTATTACACCATTTATTAAAATATTTATGTTAGTTCAAAAATACAAACCCCCTAATTTTTCTCGTCCAAATACCAATAACTAGACACATAGGAGTGAATGAGATAATAATGGCCCTTGTAGTTTTTAATAGTGGTAGCACTCAAAACAGTGTTATATTTATCAAACAAAATTAATTTTAATACAAAAATTATAAACTATTTTTTTAAGACATGTCTAATATGCTAACATCTTTATTAGTCTAAAGTTGAATTCTTTTAATCATATTATTTCATTTTAAAAAAAATAATTAGTCATAAATTGACACATGGTTCAATTATTTTAAATATTGCACTTGAATGAGTAAACCCAAAGGATTTATATTAGGTTCTTATGGTATTATAACTATTAAATTTTAGATTCATTCTTATTTCTTACATATTTTTGGAAAATTTAAAATTACAATGATTTTGATCAAGTGATCTCCCATTCATAGTTCTATTATGGCTAGTCATTTTTCCAAGGGTAAATTGTTTGCATATTAGTACCCACTTGAGAAGGGATGAAATAAGATGAATTTTAATAGAGAATCTAGAGGGAATCCTACGAACTCAAAGTTAGATGCCTATTTATAAATTTTGAAGGAAATATGGTAGCCAAAATATGTTTTCCCTTGCAAATAAAAACTAATAATGAAATAGAGATATAGGATATGTATAATGGGCTTCAAGAAAAGGTTAATATAGGAATTAAAATACATGAAATTCAAGGGGATTCTCTTCTATCAACACCTTTGAAGTAAAGAAGCTAAGTAACAAGAAATCATACACAATTTTGAAGGGTTTCTTGGAAATATTAATGTAATTGAAAGAATTCAAATTTTAGCATGTGTATAAGGAAACAAATAAAACTAAAAGGATACTAGCTATTTTATTTTATATTGAGCTAGGTGACTAGTAGAAAATATTTATGATTAAGGAAAAGTAGGTTTTGAGGGGACTTGAAACCCCTTACAAGAGGTTTTAATGGGACTTGAAACCCCTTCAAAGGGCTTTAATGGGACCTGAAACCTAGAACACAAGTGAAAAATTGCATGTAGATTACACATAAACATTAATAAGTCCAAACATAATAGATCATCAGGGTAAGAACATTTAAAACGTGTCTAAACAGTAGAGAAGTTCAAAGCCGTGAAATTGCGAAAATGCTAGAGCCATCAGGTAATAGAGCTCATAAACAAGGCTCCCAAAACAAGAAACCATGTACTTTAACAAGGATCCCATAACCTTTAAAAGGCCTAGAGAAATCAACATATAACATATAAATAGCATCTAGGTAACTAGGTTTTGAAAACCTTCCCATAACATTTGAACAAATAAAATCAAAAACTCCTCCCAAGTAGCCGAGAGCCTAACATAGAGTAACAACAAAGGGTTTTGGAATATCTCCCTAATCATTAGGAATAAATTTTTTAAAAAAGCCCCTAATACCTAGTACCCACTTCTCCTGTAAAGCACATATCCACCTTAATATTACATTCTTTGACCTCCATAGGAACTCAAAAAAAAAAAAACCACAAAAAGGGTTAGAACTGAGCTACTTTTGCACTCAAATAACCAAAAACCATATATATAGTAGCAAATTCTCATAAATAGTAGAATCCAACCTCACCCACAAAGCGATAGTCCACCTCAATAAGATAAAACCCCACCTTAGTAGGATAAATGAATGAGAAAGAATGAAGCTGATAAAACCAACCCTTCGCTCGATACTCAAGGAGAATCTCCATCTTAATAAGTGAAGATGAGTCAATCAAAGAAATAACACAAAAGAGGACAAAGGAAGGAGCATCTAGAACCTATATAAGGAAACTACAAACCTAATACCACTAAGCTCTAACAAAACTCATTAGTTGAATGTCTCCTCAAAACTAGATAAAACCCTTGACCAAAAATGGAGAATAAAAAAATAGCTCCTAGACAAAAGAAAGCCAACATCTCTAGTATAGGAGAAATAACAATGATCCCTCCAAGAGAAATGAAGATGCGTATGAAAAGAGAAGAAATAATAGCCCCCCAAAAGAGCAAGAGATAAATCGTAGGAGGGGCAAAATATGCCTCATTCATCTATACTGGAAACAAAACCCTTGCATAAAATACATAAAGAACTAGAAGTATCTGTGACAATAAAGAGAACCCACCAACAATGCTCCATCCAAAAGATTATCACCATTGACAAGTTGACCAAAGGCTAAAGCATAAATAAAGTAGGAAACTAGGTCCTTAACATCTCTATAGAGACAAGCCTGAGAAGATCTCAAAGGACTAAATCCAAAACTTCGATCAAACACTTTAATTACTATGCCCGAGATCCCTAAAAGAAAAATAGAATCTGACCTAAGAGGGTCATTTTCACAAGTCTGAATGATTTCGACAAATGAAAAGATGTAATAATTTAGATATCCAAAAATAACTAATGTCCATTTAGTGCAAGAAAATTCAATTGCTAGATTCAACAATGTATATTGAAATAATACCTCTTTTACATTAGCATTAGTTTTTTTATATTATATTAAAAGTTAGGTTTTTTATAAAAAATATAGTTTGTAGTTGAAATTTTCTTTTTTTTTTTCAATTTTCTATTTTAATTGAGTGTATTCAAG
The DNA here is from genome assembly GCF_030272615.1 of Cryptomeria japonica. Lineage (NCBI taxonomy): Eukaryota > Viridiplantae > Streptophyta > Pinopsida > Cupressales > Cupressaceae > Cryptomeria > Cryptomeria japonica. The sequence goes on from NC_081411.1 coordinate 265,305,827, forward strand.
GATTCCAATTAGAACCCTACCCCACCAATCCTCTTGGACCACCAAACCCTCCCCAAGAACACCTCCATTCAATTCAAGACCTAATTAATGCAACTTTGACTAAATTCAAGGATATTTCCTAGCTATATTATAGGCATTGTCATTTTTATCCAATGATAAACTCCCTAGATGAAATCATTTCCAATGTGAAAACCCCCACATCCTAGCATAGTACATTTCTAAAATGAGGAGATGCCATTAGGAAACAATATGCTGATGGATTATCATATTATTAGGTTAAAGGCTTGGAAAATTTGAAAACCTAGTTAGCCATACTTTTTAGGAATCCCAAAAAAGGGCAACCATGTGATGTGTGGTAGAAAAAATATTTAATTAAATGGTGCACACATCGGGGTATCAAAGATAACTTTTGGGCTCATTAGAGGATGGTTTTGGCTAAAACACCCAACAACAATCTTTATTTCCCCCAATATTTTCTTCAGAAACTATATGTTGAGTTTATCTTGGGTAAGCATGTCAACTACTTTTATATGAGGTGTGTCTAAGGTGTGGGTGGAGGAATGGCTTAAGATATACTTGGAGAAATTCGAGTGGGATAAGGCCCATATAAGACCCCTTCTTTTATTCCTCCCTCACCTCCTATATAGAATCCAAACATCATTATCGATACAACTTCATAGAGGATCATAGCCATACACTCTCTAAACTGCCGCTTGATTGCCCAAAACTCTTAGCTTTCTTAGCTGGTTGACCTTGATACACTAAGTGGATCAGTTGATAGTGTTGTACCCTCATCATCTCCACATATTTGTGTACCACATACTTTCTCTATGTGCAAGCACACATGTTTATGCTAACTTTGAGATCTTAGTGAACCTTGACACAAATGATATAAGGTCCATAATATGTCAAATGTAGGAGATAAGATGATAGGGACAAGAGCATATGTTGGAGGGTCATCGAGTGCAAGAGATGATTTAGTGCTAAGACTTAACTTGCAATTTCATAATATATTAAATTATATTTAATTAATATTTATAATAGATATTACTACTAAGATTTATATTTATATTGGATTTAACAATTGATGTCAAAGAATGATTTGACATATGTCCATCGAGGCAAAATTTTGACCTTGGCATATAGAAAATTTTACATGGTATATATTTTCACAAATATATGCTTACAAATTTAATATTCTATATGTATATTTCTTTTAAATTGTCATTAAATAGACTTTATATTAATTTATACATAGATCTCATTTTACTCTTGTTGGAAACTCCTAGTGTGGGTTAGGTGCCACATTTTCCTTCCCTTCACACCACAACTACTAATTAAGGAAAGGTAATTGTGTTGAAAATGTGAAGTTGTTAGTGTGTTAGGATGGTTTCATTGATGTCAACATATTGATTCTTTGTTTCAGTGATTTTTTTGTGTTCTGCATTTTTGAAATTTTGCAGTTGCAGTGATAAAAGTTTTGGTATGTTGTCAGATGTTGCCTTGGCATATTGTGCTTATGATTTGGTGCTATTAAAATGTATTCAATGATGATGGTATTTGATAGTGCCTGCAGTGCTCTGCATTTCTCTGCATTTATGGTTTTGATGATAATATTTTAGAGTTAAGCTATTTATATCGTTATGTTGGTTATTCTGATTCAGGATGTAATGATGTGCTCTAGATATGTGGTTGCAGATTTATTCATTTTGGGTCTAGTTGACCTTGAATGTTTTCATTTTTACTTTGATGATTATGGCACATGGATAATGTGTTATTTTTGGTCGATCTAGTGCATTGTGGTATGATCCATTTCTCATTCCTTTCCACCCTAGGAATATTTAGTGTAGAGCTATTTCAAATTGAGTTTTAATAAATTATATATCTGACTTGGGAGACTTCTCATTCAATAGATTAGTATAAATAAAGGATAATTGTAATAAAAAATATAAAGGAGAAAGTGGATTGAGAAAGAAAATCTATCTCCCATTGGTGCGAATTTGTGTGAGGTTGTCTGAACTTATGGTTGAGTAGTGTGGTAATGTGTTTTTACTATTAGGTATTGGAGGCAATGAGGTAAAGGTCTCTTCTGGAATTGCAACTTAGTGGCAATTTTACAATAGTGGTGGATTCCTTCTTTTTCCTTCTTCTCCTTCCAGGTAGTTAACCTTTCTTCTAGTAGATTTAGCTACATAGCGAGCCCACCTATAGTTAGAATTCTATTAGTGAGCCACCCTCTCTAAAAATCACCTTAACCAATGTCACCATAACAAGTGTTTATACTTTAGAATTATCATTTTCTATGGTTTTTCTCTTCTTGGTTTTTTCACATTAAATTTGGTGTTTCGTGTGTGTGCTCTCTCATGATTATATTAGTTTATGGTTAAGTAATTAATAATTCATTTACCAAATCTCTTTTTGTGGAATAAGTAAAATATTTTAATTAAGAACTAATTCAGCCCCCTTCTCAGTTGTTTGGGATATTCAACAATTGGTATCAAATATTAGGTTCATAGAAAGTGAGACTAATCACTTGAGGAGATTTGATATCACATACAATGACTACTCCTACTTTTGGAGGATTAAACTATAGTTTCTAGAGAGTGAAGATGAGAGGATATTTGTTTTCTCTGAGTTATAAGAGTTGGAAAGATGTGGAGACTAAATATGTGAAGCTAGAAAATGGACCTACTAACCCAGATGAGATTGAAGCGTATGAAAAAAATGAGATCAAATATCTTGGTGGCACCTTGGATGATAAGGATGTGATAAAAAATATTATGAAGACTTTACCAGATTTCTATAATGATAAGATTTTAGCCATTGAAGAAACTTATGATCCATCCAAGTTCACTAGGGAATAATTATATGGCACCTTGACTGCATTCAAGATTAGGAAGTTTGGAAAAGACAAAACAAGAACTGTGACAACATTTAAAGTGACAAAAGTTACGAATGAAGATTTAGATGATGAGAACCTAGATAATTTAATGGAAGGAAAATTTGTAAGAAATCATAAGGGGGGAACTGACAAGTATAAAGGTATATTACCTCTTAAATGTTTTAAGTGTGGAAATATTTCTCATGATGCATCTAGATGCCTAGAGAGAGGAAAAAAATAAAATTTAAAACAAAACAAAGGAAAGTTCAATAAGAAATATTACTATGTTAAAGATGGCATTGGTATTTTAAATGATGAGTTAGATTATGGAGATGATGACTGTTTGTTCTTGGTAGAAAAAGATGAACCTAAACCTAGCAATAATAAAGATATCTTTAAAAGGTAATACTATGATTGTGGAAATTGTTGCTTCATCATTTCATGTTAGAAGAGAGAGAAATAAATGTTTGATAGATAGCGAGTGTTCAAATCACATGACTAGTGACAAAAGTATGATGTTGATTTTGTTAGATTTGGAGATGATCAGACTACTCAGATTGTTGGAATAGGTTCTATTACCTTTCATGGAAAAATAACATTGACAATATATACTATGTGAAGGGATTGAATCATAATCTCTTAAGTGTAGGAAAAATGTGATCAAATGGTTATAATGCTGTTTTTTAGGATGGTAATGGTAAGATCGAGAAAGGGTCTAGAACTGTTATTGCTACAAGAAAAAGGAGAAGAGAAAACATGTATCAATTGGAGGCTTTTACATGGCATTAATTGTTATCATAGATTAATGAAAGCTAGATATGACCACCAAAGGATGTGTCACACCAACTTTGACAAATTTGTTGAAAATTAGTTTGACAAGAGCTATGATAGATCTACCAAGATTAACTAAACTGGATAATAGTGTTTGTAGAGAATTCTAAATGTGAAAGAAAAGAAAATGAATGTTCAAAGGAAAGGAACAATCTTCTACCAGACTATTAGATTTGGTACACATAGACTTGTGTGGTCCTACCTAAATAAGGAGTCTACAAGGTTAGAGGTGTTTTAACTCTTAATTGATGATCATTCTACAATGACTTGGGTTGCATTTTTAAGAGAGAAGTTAAAGGCATTAGAAAATTTTAAGATATTCAAAGCTAGAGTTTAAAATGAAGTTTATATAAAAATCAAATGATCAATATCTGACTGAGGAGAAGAGTTTGTTTCTGATGAATTTGACACTTTTTGTGAGAAATATGGGATTATGAGACATTTTTCTACTCCTTGGACACCACAACAAAAGGTTGTAGTGGAAAGAATGAACCAAAATATACAATACACAATAAGAACTATGATTAAAGAACCAAACCTACCAGAAGTTTATTGGAAAGAAGCAATACATACTATAGTATACACTCTCAATAAAGTTTTGTTCTGAAAGAAATTTGGGAAGACATCATATGAGTTATGGCATGGGAGGATTCCATCAATGAAATACTTCAAAGTTTTTGGAAGTAAATGCTACATCCAAACACATGAAGGAAATCTTGGAAAGTTTGATAGAAAAGAAGATGAAGGTATATTTTTAGGATATTATACAAAGAGAAAGGCTTACATGCGTTACAATAAGAGATTGAATAAAATTATTGAAAGTACAAATGTGAAGGTTGACAAAAACATTTCCAAAGACTCAGGTATACAAGCAAGATACAAATCTGATGAGTATGCAAGAAGAGAAGGAGAGGAGAATAACATAAAAGAAGATAAGAAGAAAGAAACTCAAGTTGCTCTGACAATTGTATCTAAAAATGAGTTGTATGTACAAAAGAATCACTTGGAGAATCAAATTATTCGAGACAAGATCAAAGGTGTTTTTATAGAAAGAAAAGTTGGTAAAGATCAAGTTCTTCTATGTTTACTTTCTGAAATTGACCCTACGATAGTGGAAGAAGATTTTAGAGATCAGAATTGGATGAAGATCATGAAGGAAGAGTTTGATTAGATTGAGAAAAAATAGACTTGGAAACTAGTCCCTAGATCGATAGATAAGAATGTCATTTGAACAAAGACTAGATTGCAAACAAGATAAGACTAAACATGTTGTAAGAAATAAGATAAGACTGGACTAGAAAGTTTACACACAAGTTCAAGGCATTCATTTTGAAGAAACATATGATTTTGTTGCCAAAATATAAGCTATTAGTATGTTTTTGGATTTTGTATCATATAAAGATTTTAAAAGTTATCAAATGGATGTGAAGTTAGAATTTTTGAATGGAGAACAAAAAGAAGTTTACATTGAGAAATTGGAAGGATTTAAGTTGTTATATGATCAAGATATTATCTGTAGATTGAAGAAGACACGATATGGGTTGAAGCAAGCTCATAGAGCTTGGTATGGAAGGCATGGAAAATATTTATTGATTCATGTTTTCCAAAAGGGGTTTGCCAACAACAGTCTTTACTTTAAAGTTGAATTAGATAAGACCCTAATTGTTGTAGTATATGTGGATGACATAATATTTGGAGGAAATGATTAAAAGAGAGCAAGGCAAATGTTTTTGATAAAAACTTGATATATCATTCTTGAATGTAGGGTCTGTACATATATATGGAGATATACAATTGGTATAACTATATGAAATCTAAAAGTATCATAACTGTTAACTATTGATGTTATAGAACATTACATAGTTACACCAATATATCCCCACTTATTACATTGATCCAAAAACTTTCCCTAGGGACCCCTCCTTAAGGATTACACAATAAAAATTGCTGATTACATTACATGAATACATATTTTTGAAAGATCTCTTGAAGAAGCAAATCTTGAACTAAGTAGGGCTCCATCAAGTTGTCTCTTAACCCTCGGAAAGGTGTAGCTTTGAGCTATGTTCTTAAGCTCTCAATTTTGAACACTTGAAACATAGAGTCTTGAATTATTCAAAAATGATCCCTAAGAGATAAGACAGATCTCTATCATTGTCTAATGACTATGAAAGGGTATAATTCTCGATCATATACATTGAAGCTTGCTCGACAATAGTCCATATTGAGCTCGACACCGAATCTCAAACCCATCTCCAAATATAACCTTTACAAAACATGTATTCTTCAAATTTGTTAGCATCAAAACAAAAACTAAAAGAAAGAAATACTAAAACTAAAAACACATCTCAAGAAAAATATCATCTCAAAGTGAGAAGCTAACTCAAGATGATGAAAATTCCTGCATCCTCTGATGTTGCCAGCCTCCAAAATGACCCTATTATAATTTATACACAATGTATTTGATGAATCTTTGAAGGCCTTGTAAAATATAGTAGAGATCAACCCAAATGTCCAAACGTACCTATTTGAAGATACATTGGGTACAATGATAAACCTATCTACAAGATACTTAACAAATTCTTTAATGCTTTTCACCACACTTTCCCAACCACTAGTAGTAAGAATATAGATTACTTGATTGATGAAACTTGCAAACCTTATTTGAATTGCATCTTTTCTCACAAAGAAACTTACCTCCAAGTTATCACTAATAGGGAATGCATGTGAATGACTATGCAACAATTTATGAGTCCCGATATGCTACTTCTTTCTTACAATGATTTCATCAATAAATATATTAACATGAAGTATTCCACACCAATCAATGTCCTCATTGATAACAACAACAGTGGACCCCCAAATAATTTATCATGTGGGCCAGCTCATCCAACTCCAAAGCATGATCACTAGTAAATATAGTCTTGTCATCCATTTCAATAAATAGAGGGATATAAAATGGAAAAGATAATATATTTCACTATCACTATCTTGTGAGGGAGGACAAAATTATGATATTTTAGTTGCAATGGATCCAAGACAGTAGCAAATCCACTTCACATATCTTTTTTAGTGTAGTTCAGACCCTTGACCTTCATATTCTCCTACTTCTTTTAGCATCACTTTCACCAGCAATGATCCCAAATCAAAAACCTTACCACTCTGTTATGGCACCCGATTTAGAGAAGTATATTATTTAATATCCTACACTTAACACACTAGTACAAGCATAATTCAAACATGACAATCAACTCAAAATATAAACCCCATTCAATTAGTATCTTCATATGCCTTTCATAGATCTATCTTCATGATTATGATTAATAGAAAGAACTGTCATGATTTGCACAATCTAGATCACTCCTTCCATGTACCAAAATTGTGGCCTCCTATTTTCATCATAGAAAATAGGTATGCAGAATCCAAGGATAGCTCTACCACATTACAAGAAGCTTCTGAAGATGTGAAGAGGATACATTTCAGAGTGATTACTTGAATTACTTGGAAAAGACAATCAGGTATGGATTAGATGTGCATGGATACTTCATTTGGTCTTCTCACACTATTACAGGCACATAGATATCATATCACTTTCATTGCACATTTGGGGATCATTCTAAAGTCGCGCCTAGGAAGCCACTCTATCTCCTCTACAATACAGCAAATGAAGAAGCCAAGCCTTCACTTCTATGAGCACTACATTTTTCTCCTGCCTCAAAGTCTTTGCAGTACCAAACAAACTATGTGGGAATTAATTTGCAATAAAATCCTTGCAGTGCTAAGATCAAAGTTGTTCTCCTCTATGCAGTCTACCAAACATGAGTTCTTCTCTATGCAGACGCCTCCTATTCTCCCATCTATGTCTCTCGCTCTGATACCAAATAAAAGAGAGCAAGGAAAATATTTTTGATAAAAACATGATTCACCATTCTTGAATGTAGGGCCAACACATAATATGGATATATATAGTTTGTATAGCTATATGAAATCCAAAACTGCTATAACCACTAACTATCAATGTAATAGAACATTACATAGTTATGCCAACAATGATGGCATGTGCAAGAAGTTTGCTAGTGAAATACAAAAGGAATTTGAAATGCCCAAGATTGATGAGTTGAATTTTTTAATTAGGTTGCAAGTGAATCAAAATAGTAAAGGTATTTTTATTTCTCAATCAAAGTATGTTAGATAGTTGTTGGAAAAGTTTGGATTGGAGAATTTTGAACCAGTATGTACTCTTATGACTATCGGATGCAATTTAACTAATGGTGATAAATCTCCTAAGACTCATGCAAGAAAATATAGATCAATAATTGAAGGACTTTTATACTTGACTTTTATACTTTTATAGCAAGATCCAAAAGAATCACATGCTGTTGTAGTAAAGAGGATTTTTAGATATCTAAAAGGAACATAAATTTTTTGATTGTGGTATACCAAAGAATCATATTTTACTCTAAAATCTTATACTAATGCAGATTGGGTAGGAAGTGTTGATGACAAAAGGAGTACTAGTGGAGGAGCATTTTTCCTTGGCTCCTGGTTAGTTGGACGATTAGGTAAAAAGTAGGACTCTGTGTCCTTATCAACTGGAGAAGTTGAATACATTGTATTTTCACTAGAGAAAATAATCTATGTCAAGATGATATAATTCTTTTCTAATTTGGGTAAATAATGAATAAAAAAGATGGCACAAAATGGATAGAGTTACATTTAGTACACACAACTTTTCAAATTTATTGGAAAATATATATTTATAAAAAATGGTAAAAAAATATATCCATGCACTAAAGTTTCAAGTTCAATATAGACAAAAAAATTGAAGAAAAAAAGGTAAAATTTATTTAAGTAAAGTGTTGCACCTTGTGTAACTTCAATTTCAGCATTTTATCAGCAACTAAATTATAGTTTTTACTTTATAAAAAAATATATTCAAACAATTTAAAAAATTATATTCAAATAATCTTTATTTTTTTCAAATTGCAAACATAAAATACACAAAAGAATATACATTTTATTAATTTACATCATTTGAAAATTCAAAACATATATTTCACTTTCTATTGATTCAATTTAAAAAATTGAATCAACATTCACCATTTCCTTGAATCAACATTCACCATTTCCTTTATAAAAGTGTGACATAGCTTTGTACTTTTACCTTGTTGAAAATGTGAAGTTGTTAGTGTGTCAGTATAGTTGTCATTCAAGTCAACATACTGATTCTCTATTGTAGTAATTGGTTTGTGCTCTGCATTTCTGATATGTTACAGTTGCAATCATGAAGTTTTGGTATTTCATTAGTTGTTGCACTAGGATGTTATGCTTATGATTTGGTGCTTTGGAATTTGTGCTCCAGAATTGTATTCAATGATGATGGTATTTGACAATGTTTGCACTACTTCAAATTTCTTCACATTTTTGGTTTTGATGATATATTTAGAGTTATGTTGTTATGTCTTTATATTTGTTATTTTGATTTAGGACACCATAATACGCTTTAGAAATGTGGTTGTAGATATGCTCATTTCAAGTTTGATTCACCTTGAATTGTTTTGTTTTTTCTCTAGTGATTATGGTGTACGGATAACATATTTTTTTTGGTTGATGTAGTGAATTGTGGTGTGGTCCACTTCTCATTCCTTTCCACTGCAAGAATTTTTAGTGTAGACCTATGTCAAATTGTGTTGCAGTAAATTCTTTGGCTGATAGGAGACTTTTTTGTAGACCTATTTCAAATTGTGTTGCAGTAAATTATTCTCATTGATGTCAAAATGCTCATCCATTTTTTGACCGAACAGTGTATGATTTTCGGATAATAGTCTGGATGTTATGGATTTCATGGTCATTATTGTATTTAGTCAATATGTATGTGCAATTCAGATGTTGTGGTTTTGTTCAGAAGTTACTATGCAACATAAATAGCCTTGGATGATGACTCTTGAGGTTCATTGATTTCTCATTGATCTTGGTATCCCAGTGTTATTTGTTCTCATTGATTCTGGTATCAGTTATGTGTCTTAGTGTTAGCAGCTTTGGTAATTGTCATAAGTATCTCTTCGAGTTTTCTATTGTGGCTTCCTCGGTTCGCATGGAGTCTACATTTCAAAGATATTGGGCTTGATCTTGTGATATTGGATCAACATTCTTGGTTTTAGATGACCCTACTCCTTTTCACTAATCTCGATATATGCATTGGTAATTGCAGCATGTGAAGGAAGCATGAAGAAGTCTTGCAAAGGCCGACATGAGCATATTGATAACATGTTGAGCTTGGCTGACACACTATTTTATATTTGTACCCTCTGGTATATTTACATATATATATGTAGTGAATGATGGATCGAATAATAACTTGAGTGGGTGTGTGTGATATGAGGAAGAAAGATGATAGTGAAGATAATAGTGTATGAAGTGTTAGTTGCAGACAACAAAGGCAAAAAGTGTTGCAATAGTACAATAGTCCTTTACCAGACCTGCTATATGGCAGTTGTGGAAAGATCTCTAACTAGATCTACTATAGAGTTTGAGATTTGTAATCTGACCTTAAATTTGGAACTGTTCCCGTACATTTGGAGATGCAAAAACTTTTCAATTCAACCTTTTCAATTATAGTGAGCATTCTGACAGTTAGCCATCTCTTTGAATATCTTTAGTGAGTTGTTTGACAAGGAACCATTTTTGTAATCTGGCATTGATCCACCCATTTGTGAGCTACCTCTTTGTAAACACAACTATAACTACTTATATTCTCCTGAGAGTTAACACTCTCTATGGCTTTTCCACGTATAAAATCTCGTGTTTATCTTTTGGTTGTGTTCTTCATGTTTATTCTACATTAACTTCTTTATATCAATTAAATTTGTTTTATATTTTTGTGGATAGTTATAATTGGTGAAAATGTTGTTTTTAAATCCTTGCAAATGTTGACTCACCCCTCCCCCTCCCCCTCCTTCAATATTTTGGTGCTTTCAAGCTAATCAACAATTGGTATCAAATATTTCGTGTAATGCCCACTTTTACTCAAGCAAACATCACTAAAACACTCACACCTAATTCTACATAGAGGAATCTTAATTTCAATATTAAATCTGCATATAAGAATATATTTGGGATAACTATTTCTTTTAAAGGATAGCCTCTAACCAAACAAATTCACGGAAAAGATTCACTTAGTTATAAAACACACTTTAAGAGAACCATAACATGTATAAAAGAAAATAATAAGGCCTCCTCTATTGACATAGGATTTTGATTGTCTAAAAGTATCATTTGTTTACTATTAATCCAATCAATTTTGATAATGGAACTATTCAATGCACAAGGGTAACCAAAAATAAATTTCCTTTCCAAGTAGATACATACACATTTCCATACTGGTCTCAATCAGGGAAAATAAATAAATATCACTACTAATTCAAGCACCATAATCTAAAGTTATAAACTATGCAACACCATTATACTCCTCAAAAATAAAATCTATTTTAATGTTATAATTTTAATAAAACATATGATTTATATTCAATTATTTGAATCTACTATAATTTATAAAATAATATTTATAATAATCTAAATATATCTAAATTTATTCCTTTGGGAGTTAAGTTTCAAACAATCTTTCATGAACAACTAACTAATTTTCCTTTACAAAATAAACAAGTGTAAAAAATAGTCATAAGGGATTTAAAACCCTACCTCAGAATGCATTTCTGGAAATGATACTTGTAGGTGAAGCCTCAAGTTCCAACACCCAAAACCAAAAAGCCAAAATTCAACCTTCCAATCCTCGTCCAAAACCATCACCCAAGAAAGTTTCCAGAATATAAAAAGGTTCTCCTAAAAATCATCTTGGGAAATAGAAATTTATCAAAAAACTCACGCATGCATAGAAGATCCAAAAAGAAACACCTTTTGAAAACAACATTAAAATAAAATTCAATTAAAAATCTTTAATTATTAATGCGCATGAAATTAATATTTATAGTTTATTAAATATTAAAACATGATTCAATAGAATAATAAAAGAAAGCTTTTTTTCACTTTAATAAAATAAGGTACATATCTATTAAATAATTAATTCTAACTATAATATTATTTATTAATAAATCAAGTTATTATTGCTACTTTAATACCTTAATACATAAATTATATATATACTCAAAAGTAACAGTGATAATAATTAACAATTTATTACCAATAATTAATTATTAATTATTCAAAAGTAACAGTAATAATAATTAATTAAATAACTCTCAACAGTAACCAAAGCTTATAAAGATAGAAAGGGATGGAGAGAACATGAAAACCTTATAATCCAATGGCGATCATGTGGATGTTGGTAAGGAACCTATGGGGACTGTACTCGTTCAGAAAGAAGATTTTGAGATTGATCTATCCAGTGAAATGGAGGAAGATCGAGCATTATGGGTGGAGCATGAGGTCATCTGCAGAATTATGGGATCAAAGAAATCGAGATCCTTCATAAAAGAATGGATTGCTAAACATTGGGGTATGGGTTTGGTAGTCAAGTTTTTACCCAGAGGCTTTTTTGTGACTGTATTTGTAGATAACATATTGAGATCGAGAAGGAAATTATTCCTTGTCATAGATGTGGGAGTAAGTTTCATTTTACCACAGAATGTAAAATGTTTGTTAGAAGGGTGAGGAGTAATTTAGTTAGGAAGCCCAAGCAAAAATGGGTAGTTAAGGATAATCCAACTGTCCAGAACCCTCTTTGTCTTACGTATGAAGATCTTTCAGAGAGATATGTTCAGCCTTCGGTTCCTGTCCAAAATCATAATCTCCTCATTGCTTGGGAACCAATTTCTTCAGACCATACTTGATGTCACCACCCAGAATGCAAATTGTTGATCATATATTGGAGTTCGCTTGTCTTCGAGAGAGGTCAATAAACATGAACAAGAATTCAGTAGTATATAGCAGATTCGACAGCCCAAAATGATAGTTCGCCCAGCCTAGGAAGAATTCGCCCAGTACGGAAGAGTTTGCCCAGCAAGTTCGCTTTACCTAGAAGTTGATTGCTCAACATAAAATAAGATTTCGTGAGACCTAAGACAGGTTCACTGACTGGGACTTTAATTCACTTCTCTATGATGATAACTAAACCTCGAGCTAATGCCCTTTAGTTATTCACTGATGCAGAGATGATTCACACAAATGAATGATAGATAGATTGCTTGATGATCATGTGGTCTTCAATTGATCCATTTAATTACCCTTGGTCGGTCTTGTATAGTTTCGGCGCCAATTTATATTAGTATAGGACCTGACTTATATCATTAATACAAGTTACATGTAATACAATTTACACCCATCATCTAAATAGGTTCTGACCCAAACACGGTTTATACATTTACACAATAAAGTAAGATGCAAAAATGCTAAGGCCAACAGGCCACTTAGCATTTTATGTACTATGTTGGTTTTAAAAGAGATCCAACCTAACTACACATCAATACCCTACATGGTGTAAGCTAAATTATGAGTAGACATTCAAAAATGTTCATCCCACATTATATGTTAATGCATTGTTCAATATGAGGAAGCAAAAGGGAGAGAAACCATATTGTTTGTTCAAAAGGATCATAGATGCATATATAGAAATTCTTTAATATTTTAGACCTCGAGATAGAATGTGTTAATTTATTTATTAAATTATATGAATCAACTTTGAACTCACTTCCCAAATAATTGAAATAGAAAAATTTCTCTCAAGTTTCTGAATGGGTGTATATTATGGAGAGTATGAAGAATCATAGAACAATTAAGGTCATATAAAAAAATGTTCATGCTAATAATAAAATTGTTGAAGATGTCAAATAATAAATCCATTAATCAAAATTTAGAATTTTTGTCAGTTGAGGAGCCAGTAATGGTTGGCGAATATTTGGAATATAAAACCCAAAGCAGGATGGTATGGAAGAATGTTCACATATAAATAGGGGTTTGTGACGAAGAGATGATTGATGATTATACTTGCAGTCCTATGGATACAAATGACATTCATGATTGGGAACTAGAGAATGATTGTAAACCTAGATAAATTATTATAGACTCTAATAATCAAGAAAGGCATCAACTGTCTGATACACATCTAGAGAATGAAGAATGTACCAATCATGAGCAAAGTGAAGAAGCATACTTGCTTGATAGTGAACCAAGGACAAATCAATTCACAACCAAGTACCATGATAACATACTTGGTGAAGTAAGAAGTTTTCTAAAAATAATTTAAATTTTTTTTCAAATCCATTGTATAATGAAATGAAACACCAGAAGAAAATTACACAATTTATTGTGAGAGTATGCTTGAAAATGATTTTTATGTATTCTCAAATCCATGAGTTATTTTTAGATGATCAAGAAATTGTATCGGTTAATGATACAAATAACAATACTGATGGACTTGATATACCTGATTTGTCAATCTTTAATAATCTTGAGCGTTGTTGTGAGGGAAAATGTTGAATCTAAAAATTCATGTTTTTTGAAACCATTGATGGATTTTCTTCAAAATTAAGTGAAATAAGACATGTGGACAATTTAGGGTTTTTTTATGACACTTCCCACCAGCGATAAATGCAATTAAAAAATGAACTAATATATGAATTTTCTTCTTTTCGTAAATTGAAGAATTGTTCGCATAAATCACATAAACTAACACATAATTTGATTGAAGACTCTAAATGTTGTGTACGAACTTATAATAGAATTAAGTATATTAATTCCAATTGTGTGGAATGCGAATACTTTTATTTCTCAACCTAGAAGAAGGAGTTTTCAACTCAGTATGATAGTATTGATAAAAGGAGTAGTAATAAAATGAGTGATGCATACTGTGATGTGGGAAACAAGGCAAGTAGTGATAAAGTTTCTAGAGTATTCATGTTTTTACAAAATCAGAATCAGATTTTTGACCAAGAAAAGAATTAGTTTTTCATTTTTGGTGGTTCAGGGCCACGAAATAAAAGTATGATTTTGTTTTCAGAATAAAAGTGTGATTGATTACTTAATTTAATTTAATTAATAAGAGAAGAGAACCTATTTATGTCAATGTTCCAATTATTATTCACTCGTTCTACACCAATAAACGTTCAATAAAAATTTACATCCTACACCAATAAACATTCACAAGTAAATGTGTATTTGACAAATGAAAGTAAACAAATAAGTTAGTACATCTCAATTTTTTATATAGGAACATTCTGGTAGCAATTTACATTACCAAAAATAATATCTTGTTTGTTCAAAGTTTCACTTATGGTAGGTTTTGGTGAAGCATTTTTAATTTATCTTTGATATTAATCAATGTGGCCCTACCAGGTAATGTTTGAGTTTACACATATGTGAGGGCCAATAGAAGAAAGGGACCACCTAGCTAGAAATGTAAAATAGAAAAACACTTTTAAAACAATTAAATTAACGACATAAAAATTTATGCAAAGAATTATTATTAAGGCACCCATACCCTCCACAAACGTCCCCTGATGTGTTATGTCTACCTCTTCATCAATCTATCTATTTCTTTCATAAACAACTTAGTTTCCTGCAACAAAACAACTCCAACCATTGTTTGATCTAGTTGGCGCTTGATCACACACCTTTTGTTAGGGGTAGTGACATTCTAAGTAATGAGCCTAATTGCTTACATCTTAGTTTGTCATTTGGCATTACCATTTGCCTCCAGGTACATTTTGGTTTGTCTCTTGGCATTCCTTGAAATATCTAACTACTCCTTGTTGGTTTTCCTTGTCTCTTCTCACATTTAACCATAATCCAGGCTTTGTAATTTTACATTTGGTTTTTTAATGGTTCTCTGATGGTTCTCTATTGAAAAATATGGCTTAGATCATATGATAATGAACACATGACCACATGGGCTTATGACGCCACTGCCCTGTATTTGGAGGGTCATTTCCATAAGCTCGTTTCTTTTCTGGGGGGGGTTCACAATGCACACTTTCTACCCTACCTTTCCTCTAATTCTTGCGATATCAACGCCACTACTAAGATGGTTGCATGAGCATTCAACCTGTACACGATACTTGTATTTTCTCCTCATTCTTTTTCAGCACCTGGAGAAGAAAAAATTAGCATATATAGGATTTCTCTGAATCAAACATTTTAGAGATTAGTGATGAATCGAGAATTCAATCATTAGGTCACATTGATCCCATGGAGGATTTTCTTATGTAGCTGTGCCTAATGGGGAAGGGACTCCCATATGGCAGAGGGACTAATGAGCACACCTCCTCGCCCTAT
Source organism: Cryptomeria japonica (assembly GCF_030272615.1). NCBI lineage: Eukaryota > Viridiplantae > Streptophyta > Pinopsida > Cupressales > Cupressaceae > Cryptomeria > Cryptomeria japonica. The sequence continues at coordinate 265,321,824 of NC_081411.1, forward strand.
GAACAAATTTGGGGACAAATATGACCCTTTGTACTCCCTTTGGAGCTTCTGAGCTATTTAAAAATGATTGTATAAACTTCAATTCTAATTTATCTCAATACTATATTTCCCACTAATCAAATGTATGTTGGATATATTTGCCTTTTATGTCCTTTTGAAATTAAATAGATTAATGGGGTCTTTTTATATATTTTATTGGATTAATGATGTTACGTCATAGATTCTCAGGGTCACATAGTATGAGATAGATTTATAAATGTATATAATTATAGATAGTATTATTTTACTATGAAGACAAATTACGAGTTACTTAACTGTAAGTCTTGGATTTAAACCCGAAGAAAGTAAATTGTATATAAAATGGAGCAATTGTCAGAGTACGCCATATGGAGGCCATTTCAGTAATTTTGTAGAGTTTATGTAGCTATTTAAAAAACCCTAAGAAAATGCATAGTCAAGTATCAATGATGAGGTAGGTCAACTTTAATCCCTTTAACGTGTTTTAGTTATATTTTATGAGGGTGATGATATTAGGTCATAAATTCTTAAATTTACACAGTATGATCAAGATCTATAAATGTATAGAGCTATAGATGGCACTATCTATATAAATAGAATAGTTAGAAGGTTAACACAATGTAAAGCCTTCACTGTAAGCATTTCTAAATGTCAGGAACTTAAATATTCATTCATAATAATATCTTATATATGTTACAAGTCTTATGGAGGAAACTTATTGAATGTCCAATCTGATTCTAATAATTTAGAATCAAATATGTTATTGAAATTGGTAGAGCTTCTTTGTTACCAACCAAAGGTTATGTATCAAGTTTACTCAACTACTGATTTATGCATTTCAACTCAGTTCTTGCTTTTTATTCTTCTTACTTTGGACTGTTCTTTAATTTTTATATCCTCAACCTAACGATGATATTTTTTCAAAATCTTGAATCAGTCTGATTTGTTGCCATCTTAATTATCTACTGATTCAATATTTTGAAATAAATATTATGGTCAAGTAGAGGACCTACAAATCAAAGAATAGTGCAGATTAAAAACTAAACTAAAATGCATAAATAAGTAGTTGAGTCAATATGGCACATAGACTTTGCTTGGCACCAAAGAAGCTCTACCAATATATTTCAATAACATTCTTGATTTTAATTTATTTCAATAAGATAGGGCATTCATTAAGTTGCCTCCACAGTACTCGTAACATACAGAAGATATCAATATCAATAAATATTTAGATTTTTGATATTTCAGAATGCCTACAGTGAATGATGTTAACCTTCTAGTTATTCTATTTGCATAGAGAGTGCTATTTATAAATCCATACATTTATAGATGTTGCCACCAAAGGGATTAAAGTTAACCTACTTCACCATCGGTACTCAATTATGCATTTTCTTCGGGTTTTCAAAATACTAGCACAATCCTTGCAAAATTACTGAAGTGGCTTCGACATGGTATACTAACAATTTCTTTGTTTTCTAGAAAATGTATTTTCTTAGGGATTGTTAAGAGGGCACATTAAATGCACGACTTACAATTAAATAACTAGTAAAGCATGAATTTAAAAAATCTTATAAAAATAAATTGTTTAAGAAATACAAATTTAATGTATGAATGACAGTAAAATAGCTTAATTTATAGTTATATACATTTATAGATCTTGCTCATACTATGTAACGTTGAGAATCTATACAGTAACATCATTGACCCAATAAAATATAAAAAAAATTCATTAATCTATTGAATTTCAAAAAGGCATAAGAGGCAAATATATCCAACAAAAGTCTAAAGTACAAATCCCAGAACAATATTATGACCAATTGTGTCTTACTATATGCGGGGAATGATTATTTGTGGGCAATATAGTAGTGAGCTAATTCAAAATTGAAGTTGATACAATAATTTTTAAATAGCTTAGAAGCTCCAAAATGAGTACAGATGGTCGTATTCATCCTTATATTTGTTCGTAGGGAGAGGAGGCATGATTATTAGTCCCTCTGTCATATGGTCCAGTCCCTCCAACACTAGGGGCGACTACACAAGAAAATCCTCCATGAAATCAACTTGACCTAATGATTGAATTCTCGCTTCATCATTACTTTCTACAATGCATGATTTAGAGTAGTCTTGTATACTAATTTCTTCTTCATCAAGTGCTAAAGAAGAATATGGAGAGAAATACAAGTATCCTGTGCGGGTCGAATGTGCACGCAACCAAACTTAGCAGTGGCCTTGATATCAAAATAATTAGAGAAAGAAGGGCAGGGCAGTGAGTGTGTAATGTGATGAAAATTAAGCTTGTCAGAATGAAAATTAAGATAACAAATTCAGCAAACACATTATAAGATGACATAGTTTAGTGTCTTTGCACTAGGTAGGAGAGTAGTAAAGCAAAAACCTATAAGAACAAGAATAGACCAAGTGCTCACTTGCAAAATACCATAAAATATCCACTCCAAACAACCCTCTTTTAGGTAAATAGAAAGGATATTATATAGAATTCTTAAAAAAATATTTTTATGTATTTGGAAAAAACCAAGTTTCAAAGAGATCCAAAACTTTATAGAAATATAGTTTGTCCAAATCTAGCTTACAATATGCTGCCAAAAGATAAACAGAGGCAAATAGTAGCCCAATAGTAGTAAACCAGAAGGATCAAAACATCAAAAAAACTGCCTACAAATAAAAAAGCTGAAACCACCAAGCAACTCAACTCCTCTAAATAATGTTTTCCACAAGATCAACTTTTATTTTTGATAGACATGAAAATGATGATCCCTTTAGTACTATTTGTATGATTTGGGATAGTTAAGATAATATGATCAAAGTCATATCAATATGATTTTTATGGGAGATTTACAATAAAGGAAAGCCACTTAATTCCTCAAAGTCCATCTAGTAAAATCATGAAAACTTGAAGAAATCAAAATAAAAACTGATAAGAATTGGAACCAAAAGATAAAAATACATGAGAACAAATAAAAAATTACTTTTAGAGGATTTGATACTATTAAAATATATATAAAAATATCTAAACTTTTTCATTAATATCACAAATGTATCAAATTTTTGATGCTTTTTCTATAATTATGATAGTAGTTGTCAAATTGAATCAACAAATTAGAAATATGAGAGGATTAAGACAAATTTGATATTATTTAAGTAGATTGCTCAAGTTTATAATTTATAAGATTTGTTTAATATACTGCACATTGGAGAAGCATAAAATCATAATATAAACAAACCCATACTTTTGCTCATTTTAGCAAGGCTTAGATGTAGTTATCCTATGAAGGTTGAACTTAACATAATAGCTATTTTTAATATAGAATTTTGGTCACATGTGCTTTACCTAGTTTATAACAAAATTGCAAATCTACCTATCATTTAGGAAAAAGAAAAAATAGATTTTAAAATGAGACAATACATTACTCATAGATCAAGAAGGCAAAGTTAAGGACTAAAATGTCATTGAGTTCTTAGAAAAGGGGAGACAATGCTCAAGATCTTTCATGGTATTTAATAAGTAAATCTTTAAATCTTAAATTTAATGATATTTTTATAACATATGTTCAATAGAGTTTTAATTAGTTTTCGATTGTAAAGAAAGATCAACCTTTTAAAAATAGTAAGAACATATTGAAGAGCTCTTAGACAACAAATATTTGGATTAATAACTTCAAATTTTGCCCCTCATAAACATTAAAAATGCATCTCTATTTTTTCAAGGCATACAACTAATGGCTAGATTAGTAACTTCAAATTTTGCTCCTCAAAAATAAAAAATACATCCCCATTTTCTCAATGTAGTTAAATATAAGTTGAAGCATTACCTACATAGTTAAATATTTCTTTGAAGGAAGGACAAATTTGTGGATATTATAGAAATTTTGTTGATGGTCTTCATTTAGAAGGATAATGAAAAATCTATTATGTCCTATTGGTTAACTTTGAATATTTTCAGATAAAAATTGAGAAGGTTTTCATTATTCTTGTTAAGAAACTTCAGATCTATAATAACTCATTTCAACATTTTCGAATAAAAAGGTTTCCCAACATTCATGTTAGCAAACTCTAAATCTATAATACCTAATTTGGATATTTTCAAATAAAATTCCAGGTTGCCCAACATTTGTGTTAAGAAACTCTAGATCTAGTGTTAAGAAACTTTGGATCTATAATACCTCATTTGAAAATTTTGGAATTAAATTTCACAGGCTGCCCAACAATTATGTCAAGAAACTCTAAATCTATAATACCTCATTTGAACATTTTTAAATAAAATTTCACAGATCGCCCAACATTCATGTTAAGAAACTCTAAATCTATAATACCTAATTTGAACATTTTCAAATAAAATTCAAGGTTGCCCAACATTTGTGTTAAGAAACTCTACATCTATAACACCCCATTTGAAGATTTTAAAGTAAAATTTTCTAGGTTGCCCTACATTCATGTTAAGAAACTCTACATCTATAATTGCTCATTTGAACGTTTTCCAATAAAATTTCATAGGTTGCCCAACATTCCTATTAAGAAACTCTAGATCTATAATACCTCATTTGAAAATTTTGGAATAAAATTTCATAGGTTGCCTAACAATTTTGTTAAGAAATTCTAAATCTATAATACCTCATTTGAACATTTTCAAATAAAATTTCACAGATTGCCCATCATTCATGTTAAGAAACTCTAGATCTATAACAACTCATTTGAACATTTGGAATAATATTTCACAGATTACCCAACATTCGTGTTAAGAAACTATAAATCTATAATACATCATTTAAATATTTTTCAATAAAATTACACATATTGCTCAACATTCATGTTAAGAAACTCTAGATCTATAATAGCTTTTTTTTTTCTGAAAAAGAATTTCTCCAGAACATAGGCAATATACAAACACTGAATATAAATTAGCATATGAGGAAAAATATGCAGAAAGCAAAGAGAACACCTTTGAATTGAGGTTCCCTGCAAATGTATGTATCAGTGGCAACATTATCCTTTCCATAAATGGAATTTATAATATAACCTGATATAAGGGGCATTGAAACTATCTTTCTTTGAAACCTTGAAGGTAGTTTCCCTTTAGAAAGATGCTTCGGCACTTATTCTCATCTCATATGTTGTCAAGATCCCACGTAGCTTGTGAACTATAAGCTTATGAAGTCCAGTCTTCTTTTCAATTGCTGAAACTTTGCATCAAATCTTAAGGGCAATGATTTTAAGATTTTTGGAACCACCACTTTATCATCCAATTTTTCTCCCAAACCTTTCAAAGAGTTTACCACTTCATCTACTCTTAATAAATATGTCACTATACTCTCATCCTTTAGAATCTTGAACCCTTCAAACAATATTATATGTGTTTGAAGTTTCACATTTTTAACCTTCACCTCCCCTTCATAAGCATTCTTCAATTTTCCCCACATACCTTGGGCTAAACCACAGTGCATGACTTTGACAAATTCTAACTCAGAAAATCCACACAAAATTCCATTCATGACCTTGCATTGTTTTCAAAGGATTTATTTCCATCAAGATCTGTAGGTGGTTGAGAAGGCAGAGTGTACCCATTAACAATACTCATCCAGAAATAAAAAACTAGAGACATGATATATGTTTTCATACGAACACTCTAGAATGCATAGTTTGAACTGTCAAACAAGGGAGCTCTATTAGTAGCTAGATCTTCTAGAGGATTCATATTTGACTATTAGGATCAAATCTTTGGAATTTTAAGCTTTGATAGAAGATGACTGACTCTGATATCAATTGAAAAGAAATCAAAAAATACTAAGAGAGGGGTGAACAGTATTTTCACAAATTAAACCACTAAAGAACTGAACTGAAAAATAAAAGCACAAGAATAGAGACACAAGATTTATCACATGGAAAACCCTTTCGGGTAAAAAACCATGGCACATAAGAACATCTATTACAAATGGGCACCAACCCTGATACAAAGGTGAGCTACAGCTCACACTATGAGCACCAACTCATAACAAAGACTACAACCTTAATGAGAACCTACCCAATCATGCTAAGTACATGTTCATAAATTTGATTGTAATTGCAAGCTCTTAGTTTAACTTTGAAATGGGTAAACCTCCTATATAGTCATACTAAATGATATTACAATTCAGCTCTTTTAAATCTGAAAGTTTCTCTTTATACTTGATTGCAAGATGATAAAGAATGTTGTATTACATAGAGTATTTAGAATTTCATTTAGATCTTCAGATATTTTCCTCTCAAGCCGAAACAAGGAGTTTCATACTTCCATACTAAAAGATGTTTTTAGTCTATGACAATCATAAAATATCATTGATCTATCCTTATTGTCATGAAGTTTTAAGTTAGCACAAAGATATTAGTATATCAACACTGCCACCAGCTATTTGTTTTTCTTCAACCATTTTTAAAATAAAAGAATTCTATAGAGAAAATAGATCCAAGAGCACCACTCAATACTCAATACTTGAAAATAACCACAAACAACTTGACCATCTTCTGCATATATTTAAATATAATCTGAATTATACTTTTAAGCAAAAAGACTCATTCATTAGTAGCTAACGCACCACGTACCTTCAAATATTTCTACCATAACAACAACCAGCCCTTGACAAAATAAATTTGTTCAGACTTGTGAATATTTGATTTAAGCTATATTCCAACTTCAACCCACAAAGAAATATCAAAATGCAATGCCAAACCCAAACTCCAACAACCTCAATACCACTCTGTCCTCTTCATGAGAAAAAAACAATTCATTTTTTCTTAGTTATTTCAAAATTCTTCTGACTATATGTGTCACAGGGCTAGACCGACATGCTGCCCAAATAATCTTTTTCCTTCCTCAGGAGGTCCAACCTCATGTGACACTGGCAAACCTTACTCACAACTCCCATTGCGGACAAGTCCTTTCTTGCTCCCAGACTATGCCTTCCCTTTCCAAGTGTCCACCACCTGACCACATTAACACACACCCATGTGGAATAGAAGTGCATGCCAACCCTCTCGCGAGTCTCCTTCATCCCGATGCTCCTAGCACTCCCTTCAAGTCCCCAACTCTACTCTATCACTATCTTTTTGCACTGCCCTTGCACCCTCAGTACAAGTTTACACATCTCCTCCATGCCTTCATCTCCCGAGTCCCCTATAAGACCCTGACTACTAGCACTAACCCCATTTAGAACTCCTTAAGTCCTTCAGATCCAACTTTGCACTCTCCCTGAGGATGCCTAGCACTCCCACAGCACTAGCGCCCCATGTTGGCCTCCCTCAACTCCTTAGAACCCTCAAGCACCAAACATACCTCATGGGATGGCTACACTCCTTGATATAGCTTCATGTTTGTCTATCCAAGCTCCAACTGCATTGGGCCCTTGGTGTATGTCTACATGACTTCGTTGGTGAACCCGATTCCATGTACATCCTGTGCACACTAACCAACACCATGCAAACACCCAGCCTAAGCTCCTTGAACTCATAGATCACCTTGGACTCCTACTTGGGATCCAAGCTCTTTGCTCCATTATCCAACCCAATATCCTTGGTTGCTGAACTCTCCTTCAACTCGGCTATGATCCTAGAATAAATCGCCCTTGGACCATGTCCTCTTTTTGGTCAAGCAACTCATCCAGATTTGTCACCCTCTTGGACTCGCCTCATGGCTTGACTCAAAGTGAGCACACTTTCGGAACCCTATCCCTATTGCCACATTCAACCCCCACTCTAGGTCCTGGAAATCCTAGACCTCAATGCAAATTCCACTTCAGGTAACCTAGGTGCGTGCCCAGTACATCACCCCACTTGTTCCACAAGACACATGGATTTGTGGCTCTGCAACTCAACCCACATAGCTCGCCCAACTCTCAAGCTCCAACATTCCGACACAGATAGCCCATTATGTGGCCATCCCCCTTACAAGATCTTGGGTACTTCGTTCCCCAACCGAGACAATCCATTGCAAGATCATCCTCCTTGCAAGGGCCTAGGTACTCTGCTTCCCTAGTCCTCTAGTCATAAACAACTCCCCGGAAGTCATCCCCAACATTGGCTCAGCTACTCCACTTCATTGAGATTGGGACCATGAGTATACATCCACCAATAAACCTCACCATCTAATGATAAGGCAGGGTTACTCTACTTCACCCCTAATGTCCATGTAAAACCTCTATCCCCCTGAGACTAGAGGGCAGGGTTACTCTTCTTCACCCCTAGGAGGAGGTGTCTGCCTCAGACCACCTTAGTGCACTCCTGGCACTCAGCTATTCTTTCAACCAACCCCCATATATAATTTTTTTGTCCACTTCTCACACATTTGTAGTTTGGCATTAACTGATTGTCAATCACCACAACTTCCACATACTGAGAATCAGAGGGGACTTATGACCCTCAGAAGCCTACTGAACTCTCAGAGACAACAACCCCTTACATCCTCCCCCACTTAAAACAGGTGACGTCCTCGACGCTGGACCATTCGACCCGAGTCTCATCTTTCGCAATATTAGGACATGTTAAAAGTGAAATTTGGATTCACTGTGCCTTGCACTTGCATCATTTATGTCCTTGATATACTCTATGCTTGCCAACATTCCCCCTACTAGGCTTCCACTTGCATGAATCCCATCCATGGCCAACTCACTTCGACAAACCCCTAAGTCCAACTCACTGCCTCTACACTGATCATGTGAAGACGCTCTCTTGCCTCCAACTAATCTTTGCTACTAGTCCTCGACTCAACAACATATTGCAAGAACCCTGTCCTTGACTTCCACTAAGCTAACTACCCTTGTTTGAACATCTATGAACCAACTTTGTGATATTCGATTGCACCATGTCCCATACCGGTTTCTACATCTCCAAGACTCCACCATTTGTATTGAAACACGAAAAAACACCACAAACCATGCTCACCACTCAACTTAGTTACTAGTGCCATCCTCGATGACAACCTTGTCTTCCAACTTCAACTGCTCCCAGATCCAATCCTATCATTCACTGAAAGACATGCCTGCTACCAACCCTGTTGTGCAAGCCCCTGGTATCTGACCAACCTAAAGAGACATACTCCACTGACCACATCACCCAACTGACTTCCCAAGTCGCACATTCAAATTTCAGCTCTCAACTTCCTTTCTATAGTGCCTTCTCAATTTCCCATTGATAGACCTCGGTGCGCCCAGTGTCTTATCCTATCCCCAACAACTCAACTAGAGAACAACAACCAACATACTCCTGTTGGTCCACCTCTAGCTACACATGATCCTCCTGGTACTTGTCAACCACTTCCACCTCCTTGGTGTACTCTCGCAAACCCACACCTCATGAGTTCGCCTTGGTGCACTTCCCTAAAGACACCCATCTTGCATTGCATCCCACACATTCGGTTTGTCCGCTTTAATCCATGGTGCTACTTTTTTTAACTGATGCACTATCCATGGAACACCCTACGCCCTCGATGAGGCAACCCAAAGAAACCACCAACATCATTCAGCCAACCAACCTTTTGTGCATAACACCTCTGTAATCCACATCCAATGTGGGCAAGGTACTCACTCCATCCCTTGACTTTCTCTGTGACTCGGTCCCATCTCTAGTTCCCAACCTCCATACCTAACTCACCACCAATTTCACACCTTAGATCATGTCCTAGACACAATCCTACATCTCACTTCATAAATATTCCTAGGTTCACTTCCTTGAAGACACCCAACTCTTGCATTGCATTGTACACATTTAGTACACTCACTTCCATCCATTGTGCCACTTTGCTTGATTGATGCACTGTCCATGGAACACCTTGCGCCCTCAGTGCTGCAACACAAAGAAACCACCAACATTTGTAAGCTAGCCAACCTCTTGTGCCTGATGCCTTTGCAAACCACATCCGATGTGGGCAAGGTACTGGCTCTTTCCCTTGACTTCCTTTGTGACTTGGGCCCTCACTAGCTCTCAACCATCAGACCTACTTCACCACCAAGTTTGCACCTCGGATCATGTCCTTGATACAATGCTACCCCACACTGGGAATGACCTTATGCCATCCCATAGCCCAAATTGTTACACCTCAGGTCCATCCCAGATAAGACCTTACATTGCACTGTACCTTATAGCTCCATCTTGATTTCACCTCAGACTTGTCCTTGACAGGATCCTACACCACACTGCTCCTCGCAGCTCCTACTTGATTTCACCTCAGATCCTTCCTTGACAAGATCCTACATCACACTGCTCCTTGCAGCCCTAGCTCCTTTGACTGGTCTTACATACCATTGCCCTTGGACACTGCCATATCAAATCTTGTGGCCCTACCAACTACCTCCAGCACTAATCCCAGCTCAATACCAACTCACACCTTTCCTACATTGCTCCACCCGAACTACTAAGGCTCTTCTTGTGCAAGATTTTCCCCACCAAGAGATTCAGTCCTGATCCCTTGTCACTCCACTAGCATAGTCCCTTTCTGATGGAACTCGGCCCTCGGCACAATCTCCAACTAGCTAACTACCACTCATGGAACTCGGCCATGGACTCTACCATCGTTATCCCTTCCTGGGTTGGCCTCACATTTTTAGTGACCACACCCTGCTAGCCACCTTGGTCTATCTATCGTCGACACTACAAACCACAATCCGCCTGCACAGTCTTCCTCTGACCACTTAATAGCCAAGCTACCTCAGCTCATCTAACTGGCCCTGCCAATTTTTATGGTCTGATACCAACTGTCATGGGGCTACACTGACTTGCTGCCCAAACAATATTTTTCCTTCCTAAGGAGGTCCAACTGTTGAAGATGTATAATAATAAATACATTAACCAAACTTTACAATTGTTGCCAATGGAGGAGCCGGTAATGGTTGGAGGATATTTGGATCAATTAACCCTAGAGTATGATGGTATGGCAGAATGTTCACATATAAATAGGGGTCTGTGATGAAGAGATGATTGATGACTATAATTACATTCCTATGGATACAAATGATATTCATGATTGGAAACTAGAGAATGATTGTCAACCTAGAGAAATCATTACACTCCAATAATCAAGAATGGCATCAAGTGTTTGATACACATCTGGAGAATGAAGAATGTACCAATCATGAGGAAAGTGAAGAAGCATGCCTTCTTGATAGTGAACCAAGGAGAAATCAATTGACAACCAAGTACCATGATAACATACTTGGCGAAGTATGAAGTTCTATACATATGAAAATAATTTCAAAATCTTTTCAAATCCATTATATAATGAAGCATCAAAGAAAAATACACAATTTCTTGCCAAGTTATGCTTGAAAATGATTTAAATGTATTCTCAAATCCATTATATGATGAAGAATTATTTTCAGATGATGAAGAAATTGTATTGATTACCTGATTTGTCAATCTTTAATTAAGTGAAATAAGACATATGGACAATTTAGGGTTTCTTGATGACTCTTCCTACCAGAGAGAAATGCAATTAAAAAATGAACTAATATATGAATGTTCTTCTTATCATAAATTGAAGAATTGTTTGCATAAGTCACATAAACTACCATATAATTTTAATGAACTTATTATAAAATTAAGTATATTGATTCCAATCGTGTGGAATGTGAATACTTTTATTTCTCAACCTGGAAGGAGTTTTCAATTGAGTATGATAGTATTGATAAAAGGAGCAAAAGGATAATGTTTCTAGAGTTTTACAAAATTAGAATCAGTTATTTGACCAAGGAAAAAAATTGGTTTTCCATTTTTGTTGGCCTGAGGTCACCAAATAAAAGTGTGCTTTAGCTTTAGGAATAAAAGTGTGATTGACTATTTAATTTAATTAATAGGAAAAGAGAACCTATTATTGTGAATGTTCCAATTACTATTCACTCTATCTACACCAACACACATTGAATAAAAATTTACATCTTACACCAATAAACTTTCACAAATAAATGTGAATTTGACAAATGAAAGTAAACAACTAAGTTAGTACATCTCAATTTTTTATATAAGAACATTTTGGTAGCAATTTACATTACCAAAAATTCTATCTTGTTTGTTCAAAGTTTCACCTAACTCGGTCCCATTTTTAATTTATCTTTGATATTAATCAATGTGGATCTACCAGATAATGTTCGCGTTTAGACATATGTGAGGGTCAGTAGAAGAAAGGGACCACCTAGCTAGAAATGTAAAAGGATAAAACAATTTTAAAACAATTAAATTAATTACTTAAAATTTTTTTGCAAACAATTCAAATGAACATTCATTCACCTTACAAAGAACTCCAAACTCGGCACCCATACGCTCCACAAACGTCCCCTGATGTGTTGCGTCTACCTCTTCATCAATCTATCTATTTCCTCCTTAAACAACTTATTTCCTGCAACAAAACAACTTCAACCATTGTTTGATCTAGTTGGCGCTTGAACACACACCTTTTGTTAGGGGTATTGACATTCTAAGTAATGAGCCTAATTGCTTACATCTTAGCTTGTCATTTTGCATTACCATTTGCCTCCGGCTGCATTTTGGTTTGTCTCCTGGCATTCGTTGAAATCTCTAACTATTCCTTGTTGGTTTTCCTGATCTCTTCTCACTTTTAACCCTAATCTACCCTAATCTAGGATTTTTAATTTTACATTGGTTTTTTTAATGATTTTCTATTAAAAATATCCTTTCCTCTTATTCTTTAAATATACTGTACTCATTTAATATCCCTAAATAAATATTAATATATAATCAATTAATTATACTCTTATTAATATTATTTTATAATTTTTATCTTATATACTTTTATCTAATCCATATCTATTAATTTATAATGTTTAATATTTAATATTTAATAACAATCACTAATATTTAATATATATATATATTAATACTTGTTTAAATATTAATTTAATATTAACCTGTTAATATCAATCGGGGATAGATTATTCCTGATAAGGCACGAACTCTTGGCAACATACGTTGTGACTCTTCACAAAGAGAAGTCGTAACTCTCCTCTACAACGGGTAATATAAAGGAACATTACCGCTGGCCAAGGGGGAAGTGGGGAGGATCACCAGACAAAGGAATCAGACTCTCAGAAGACCGTCAGAAAGGCTGTCTGCAGTGGTATGTACTCCTTACTCAACGTTAGTGTATTAACATTAATGATATCATAAGGTATTAATATTATTGAATATTGTTCAAAGACAATCATACTCTAGGATAAGAACAGTATAACAGTGAACTATACGATGTTATACTAAATATTTACAAAAATAAATACATTCAGATACATTATAATAGAATTGAATATTTGAATTATTAGGGTAAGAGAAATTACTTTAAAGAGGAATTAGCTTAATATGTACTAGCCATTACTACCAGTACTTAAGGAGAGGCGAAGGACTTGTTTACAAGAGGGGCAGTCTAAATCCAGTCAATAGTCTAAATCCAGTCAATAGGTTGTTTCCCAAAAGAGGGTGGGGATCAACGACCTAAGAACCTTGAGGACAGGGTTAAAAAAAAATGCGATAACGGCTTGGATCTGTATTTGAAGGAAACCCATTGAAATTGGTATCGAAGTGCTTGGCAACATAGTCATTCTCTTCCTATTAGACTGGAGTAATGCAAGGGTTAAAGGTTATAATTGTTGAAGCCAATCAATTAAAATTAATTAATAAACAATTTAATTATCAATGAATCAAATCAATAGAACATGGAATGATGCACATTTGATTATTTTGCTGAACCAGTTTCTTATATTAATTAATCTAAGACATATTGAAATAAGATTAATTATTATTAAACAGGAGACATTACAACTCATCTAATTAAAACTTAGAGGTTTCTTTGTCCTCCTTCTCAACTTCTATTATTGATTAAGGGAGTGAGAAAGGATTTGAGAGAAGGGAGTTGAACTATAGAGGGGTACATCATAGGAGTTGGGGGAGATGGGTGTTTGAAATTTGAGATTCAAAGAAGAAGAGAAAAATATGGCTCAGGTCATATGATAATGCACACATGACCACTCAGGCTTATGACGCCGCTTCCCTGTATTTGGGGAGTCATTTTGACAAGCTCATTTTTTTTCACAATGCACACTTGCTACCGCACATTTTCTCCTCTAACTCTCGCGATATCAAAGGCAATAAGATGGTTGCATGAGCATTCAACCTGCACACGATACTTGTATTTTCTCCTCATTAATATTTTTCAGCACCTGGAGAAGAAGAAATTAGTATATAGGATTTCTCTGAATCGTGCATTTGAGAGATTAATAATGAAGCGAGAATGCAATCATTAGGTCATGTTGATCCCATGGAGGATTTTCTTATGTAGTTGTGCCTAATGGGGGAGGGACTCCCATATGGCAGAGGGCCTAATGATCACACTTCCTCGCCCTATGAACAAATTTGATGACAAATATGACCCTTTGTAGTCACTTTGGAGCTTCTGAGCTATAAAAAAAATGATTGTATCAACTTCAATTTCAATTTATCTGACTACTATATTGCCCACTAATAAAATTGAAGTTGATACAGCAATTCTTAAATAGCTTAGAAGCTCCAAAATGAGTACAGATGATTATATTCATCTTAAATTTGTTCATAGGGAGAGGAGGCATGATTATTAATCCCTCTGTCATATGGTCCAGTCCCTCCACCATTAGGCGCGACTGCACAAGAAAATCCTTCATGAAATCAACTTGACCTAATGATTGAATTCTCGCTTCATCATTACTTTCTACAATGCATGATTTAGAGTTCTTCTTCACCAAGTGCTAAAGAAGAATGGAGAGAAAGTACAAGTATCATGTGCGGGTCGAATGTGCACACAACCAAACTTAGCAGTGGCCTTGATATCAAAATAATTAGAGAAAGAAGGCCAGGGCTGTGAGTGTGCAATGTGATGAAAATTAAGCTTGTCAGAATGGCCCTCCAAATACAGGGTTTTCAGCGTCATAAGCCCAAGCAACCATGTCCGGATTATCATATGACCTGAGCCATATTTTTCTCTTCTTCATTGGATCTTGAATTTCGGACACACATGTCCCCCAACTCCTATGGCATACCCCTCTTTACATCTCCTATCTTCCATTTCTATTTTCTCCAACCAGTTCAACCAAACCAATTCTGAGCTCTACCACTTTCACGCTCTTCCCTTGGCCTTTGTTATAATTTTCGTCAGCATTCTCTACTTTTCCTAATGTCTGTACAAATGATCCCATCTGATTACCTATCTATTGAAGAGTCTCTAAACCCCAATATTCCAGAGGAATGTTGTATAGCCTAACCCAGAATGAAACCTCCTCTATTGCCTACTTTTAAGGATCAACATTAGGCTCCCATTCCTTGAGGAATAATCTGGACCTCCCGATTATGAACCTGTTGAAGATTTTTTATTTTATTTTCCTGTCTGAACACTCAACTAGAAATAAGTCATCGAGAACGAATATAATATTGACTCCTTGTCAAAAAAAATTATGGCACCAAGCTTTAGTACTTTCCAAGTTTGGCCATCCATCCCTCCATTTTAAAAGAAAGTCAGTTCCCTCAGTTTATCTGCTTTTTTTAAGCTCTTCATTATCTATGTTGAAGAAGGTACACTTCTCAGGAATACTAGGGTTTTTGTTGTTACTTGACCAATCCACCCGAGGCACTAAATCAATATTTTGCGTCCTTCGATTGTCATTCCTATTTTTCCCGAGTGAATTGGGATTTTCTCTAGGTCTCTTCCATTTCACATTCTTTCTGCATCCTTTGAAATGTCGTCCTAAAGGTGAATGAAAAGAATGCACGAAAATATCACGAGGAAGAGGCACAATATAATTAATAACAATATAACAATATAGTATTGCAATGAAATGCTTGAAATGTCGTCTTTCTGCATTGTAATTAAATTAATAACAATATAGTATTGCATGGTAGTTATTGCATAAACACCTAAATGTAATTAAATTGATTACAAATAGAATGATACAAAGGGAATCCAAATTAATACTTAACCTAATATAATATGCAAATTTAATGTTGATCACATGAAATAATGAATGTTTATGCAATATGTATTATATGAATTTATTTCTAAATCTTTCAATCTACTTTCTTCATCTTTTCTCTTTGAAAGTTGTTTTCCCTTTTTCATTTTTTCATAGTGATCATATGTGAACGGTGGCATTATTCTCAATTCTTGCAAAGACTTTACACGAGATACAACTACAAATGTCATTCCTGTTCTTTCAGTTGGTCCTAATGCAACTATGGCTTCTCCAAGTGTCAAACCTTGCAACTTGTGTATTGTCAATGCCCAGGCCAGTCTCAATGGTATTTGAACTATATAAACTCTTTGTCTGACACTGATGGGAACTATTTGTGGATTGTGATCATCGAACGAAAATATTGAGTAGTTATCAAACTTAACCATTACATATGTTGGTGGTTCTGGTGGCATAGTTCTAGGTTTGTATACAATATTTTGAATATAACCTAATGCTCCATTTACAAGACTTGCTTCTATACATAGATTACAAGTTAGCACAACTCTTGAATTTTTTCTAATCAATAACTCCATATCAAGCTCGCCATGAGAACTTCCTTCAATTGCATTAACAGTTCCAAGTTTTGTTGCAATGCTAAGTGCAATAGGTTGTTTAAGAGAATATAATTTTTTTGTTTTATGATTCTGAACATTATCATTTGTGGAGAACAAATGAACATCATTGCCAAAGGCTTCACTGATTGTTGTACTCATGTTACTATTTGTTCTTGACATTAGCAACCTCTAGTCATGAATTATAGGTTGTGCTTCTCTCAAGTTTGTCAATAGTTGATAGAATTTTATCTATTCAACATCTTCTCCATCTTGTCTAAAAACTTTGTCTAAGGTAAACACAATTTTTAAGTCTTGCCATAGAATCTTTGCTCATCTGTTGCTCTCATATGTCGGTCTATCTTTGACGGGAGGCAACTGACCTAGGTCTCCAACTAAAACGATTGAAACACCTGAAAATAATATACAAACATAATTTCCTCTGTTGGCATAAATTCTGTTCTCCAAAAGCTGGGACCTTTCTCTGGGTTTCTCTACAAAAAAGAATCCTTATAATGGATCGGTTTTGGAAATTGGGCTATGGTGGCCCCTCTAGGTCTCCATTATGTTGCAAAAGGGAGGAAGATGTACACCACCTATTACTCACCTATTAATTCACTTCTTCTTGTTGGAATTGTCTCTTTAACAAACTTAATTTAAGTGTGGCCTATCAACGAGACCTTCTTTCCTTCATACAGAGCTAGCCAGTCTCCAAAATTTTTGGCCACTACGGGCATCTCTAGATCATTTCCTCTTCGATCCTCCTCTGGGAAGTCTTGAAAGAATGGAAAAGAATAATTTTTAAGGAGAAATCCCTTGACTCTGCATCCCTTCTTGTTAAAATTGAAACATCCATTATAGAGCTTGCTAACAACTATATTAGAAAATGCCCTTTGAAGAACTCAAAATTTTCTCATAGGGATGAAAACCATAAGGAAACATTGGGAAGGTATCATTCTTCCCCTGTATGTCAATTTAGGGGAAAACCATAACTCTATGGCTAGAAATGATTGTGTTTGGGCCCCTCCACCTCCTAGGTGGTTCAAACTCAACTTTGATGGAGCCTCCTGGGGCAACTGGCACAATAGTTGTAGGCTGTATTATCCATTCTTGAGATGGGAAAGAGGTTGTTGCACTTGTAAAACATTTAGGTATAGTTACTAATAATGTAGCAGAAGCTAATGCAGTAGTAGAAGGTTTGTTGCTCTACCACAAGCTAGGAATTCAAAATCTAGAAATCAAAGGATTTTCCGCGATCATCATAAACTCTCTTAGATCAGGAAAATATTTCAATTGGAGAATAAATAATTTAATAAATAGGGCTAGGGATTTACTTCCACACTTTAATTCCATCCTCATCAATCACATTTATAGGGAAGGTAACAAAAGAGCAAATGAACTAGCCAATGAAGGAGCACATGCCAAGGAATTCGTGAATCATGGCATAAGTTAGAAGGCCGGTTTGTTTAGTTTTCTATTTACTCTCAAACCTCTTTGATATATATACACACACACATATATATATATACATATATATACATATATATATATATATATATATTTATGTATTTATATATATATATGTATTTATATATATATGTATATATATATATAAATACATATATACATGTATACATATATGTATATGTATGTATATATATATGTATATATAGATGTATATATATAGATACATACATATATATGTATATGTATATGTATATGTATATGTATATATATATACATATACATATATATATATATATACACATATATTCATATAAGCATTTATATAATTATGTCTATATGTATACATATATGTATACATATATGTATATGTATATGTATACATATATATACATATACATATACATATACATATACATATATATATATATATATATATATATATATATATATATATATATATATATATATATATATATATATATATATATATATATATATATACACTCACATATCCTCTCTTTCACTTATATATTATTAAATCGCAGATACATATCTATGCCTATATTGTTTACATTAGATTATCTCTAATACATTCCCCTATTTCTATAAGTTAAGACCACAATTAGAGCCACGAATGTATAGGAGTATTCACTCCCAATATCTCATTATCATCCTTTGTTTAGTATCCTAATCTCTTACCTTCCCCATCATTTCCCATCTCTTCTTCCTCCTGTGTTCTTCCCTTTTGCACCTATAACCTTGAATTCTCTTCCTTTCATGGTTAACTCTGATGACCTCATCCTGTTGCCATGCATTTACTCGTGTCGAATTTTGGAAACTCAGTGGAACCTACCTCGATATTATTTCTATATTTGGTTGCAATGCTTCAAACATTCCTTCACAAATGTCATTCATGTGAGATTTTAATTATACACTAAGCATGTGCGGCATTGGACGATGGGAATTATGACAAGGTAATGGCAATCATTTGTCTATGATTTGTTACTTGGGATAGGTTTTCAAGTACCTTAACCCAATGTTTCATAATGAAGGATAATCATTTCGGCTCAAAATAAATATTCACCATCACATCTCGATTTTATATCTCCTCATCCAACCCTTTGGCTTTATAAATGCTTATCGCCTAATTGCAACATTTAACTTTGATAGAGAGCACAATACTAGAGATATGGACACGGTTTTAAAGATCAAATGCTCTAAGAGACAAATGGCTATAACTAGTGAGATTAAGGCAGCCCGGTTGAAAGGTATTGTTCATTCTCCTCTTGACTTGGTTATTAATGCCATTTTATAAATCTTAGGGGAATATTTCATTCACAATGAGGATAGAACCAGAGAAAACTGATATCTCCTCCATGTTTTTAGTAGTAGTGTTTCATTTTGAGCCCAATAGGGAGTTTATCAGGAAGCTATGCTTAAAGGTCTTTAAGCACAACATCCTGGGAGAACGTGACTGAGTAATGGTAAATGTTACCAATTATCTTCTGGCCCCTAAGCCCTAGCATTATGACATCCTAATGTGGAATAACCGTCAGGTTCCTCCGTTCCTGATTTTGACAATCGATAATCCTGCAAAATTCACAAACAAGCATCCTATCATTTAGAGGAATATCAATTTCCTCATGTGGTGGTTTCATCTGAAATCTCCTCCCTACAAGTACTGGCTAGCTGTATACCTCTGGGATGAAGGATTAAACATGGATTTGGCAAAAGGAATGGAAAAAGCCTTACCCAAAGTCTCCAACCTCGTTGAAGAATTCACCATTGGATCATGTAGGGACCCAAGGGAAAGGGTCTGCCACTTGTAGTTAGATTTGTGAAGATGATATTGTTTTAGACATTTTGTTTCCCAGACTTAGATATACTTTAATTATCTATAGTTTGCTGCTGACTTTTTTTGAATTTCAGAACCTTCCATGTTGTTCTTCATAACTATATAGTTGCCTCCTTTGTTAACATATCTACACTTAGACTCATAATAGATATATACAAATATATGCTTAATTCCACCCTGTTTATATGTTTTCTCTTTATCAGATTATCTTAATTATGAATTGGGATATTTTCAGTATTACTATAAATGGGTTTCATATATAGATTTGCATTTCATTGGTATATATATATTGACATACGCATAAACACATAGATGCAGGTGCATATATATACTACTCGACATAGATATATACACATCTGCATATATGTGGATACAGATATGAAGATGTATATATACTCATATGTAAATATACTCCCATCTCTCATAAAAACAAGTATAGACACTTACAGGTTTTATACTCTACCATTTTCAAATATATTTCTAATGGCTCAACCATAGTTATATCTTCTTTAAGGATTAACTATTAAATTGGATTAGTTTTTTTCATCATTAATCAGATAACCTATAATGTATTCTACCCTTGGTCCTTGCTATGTTAGTTTCCTTTATAAAAAAAGAATCCTCGTCCTATATTGTAAGTTGGCTTATTCTCCATGTTGTTGTCTCTCTGATTGTCCATTCTATTCTCCAGTGGTCCACGACTGTAATGGCCCTAGTCTATTTTTTCTTATATAATCTCCAGTTTTAGGCTCTTTGACAGAATGCCGATGTAGGTTTTAGTCTTTACACTTATTTTCAGGTTGACTTAATATTGGCCAGTTTAGGGCCAATAGGGAGCATTAATGACACATGACTATGTGTTTGAGGTTTTCTTAATGCAGTTGGGCAGGCTTATTATCTTCCCTTGCTTGATAATTTTATACATATTTTTAGTTTAATTTTCTTCAATATTATCTTGATCATCCAGACTATAGGAGAACCATGTTTTAGTGATTCACAAGTTCTATAGACAATTAGGAACCCACTTCCTGATCAGAGCAACCAGGCTTGAAATCATTTCCTCTAGATAATGCAGATCGACTATTCTCTAGTTGGCTCTCTGGGATATGTATTGTTATTCTAGGATTAATCCTTGGGCAATACCAGAGGTTTTCTTCATTTGGTTCTTTCCTACTGGAGCCCATATCGAACCGAACTTGTATTAATTTGTAATCATTTATTTTAATTAATAAAATATATGGCTATGACCCATTGTCGATATATATATATATATACAAACATAATTTTAAATGTTATAGATTGAAAAATATGGAAATTTAATACAGGGATATTACATTTATTACATTCTAAAATTATTTTTTATAATTCATGGCAATTATGAACATTCTTGCAAATCTTAGATCAAAATTTTGTTGGAATGCTTGATGAAGATGGGAATCAATGTTCTCTAGTAATTTCTCTCTAATGAAGCTCATTTTATCAATCAATATATACTTCACATGTGATACTTCATCTTGGAAAGTTGTTAGTCTTGTTCCTTCTAATTGAGAAAAATATTTTATTGGAATTCTCAACTTGGAATGAATAGTCGATGCTTCTATGTTGAATGCTACTACTCCAGTTGGTGCTATTAATGTTATAGCGTCTGTCAGAATTCTAGTCATATAAATTTATTTTATTATTAAACTATGATTAAGATGTGCTGACTCAAATCGATTCTTTATTATATTATAATAATGTCTGTTTGATTGAATTAGTTCTATTAATGATGTGTTAGTTAAGAATAAATTAATCTCTTTTGAAAGTTGTGTTCATTAAGGATGAATCAACTTGCATATGAGTCATGTTGCTTGACGTCATCCTTGTATGGGCATATAGACCCATTCCTTCACTCTTTGAAGAGATAACAGGAACAATAGATAAATTATATATACAGTGGCTAAACTAGAATTTAATATATCAGCAGTTCGGCTAGAAAACAACAAGAATAAGAGATAGATCATAATATCATTGGAGGGTAATAAATCAGATAAAGCTATGATTATCATCTATACAATATTTCATGGTAGATTGGACCACAATCATTATCCATGATACACTTTAAAGGGAGAGTGAGCATCGATTAATATTTGCTTGTTGTTTAAGACACTTCCATGGGAAATTATAGTAGTAATACAACACAAACTATATACTTTACTATAAAACAAATTAGATTTGAATGCATATGCAGATTGGAATTCCATAATACATAGTTTGAATTGACATCAAACTAAGATTAAATGTTCAAATAAAATTTAAAACTATTTTCCTATTTAATCTGATCAAAACTCAACATGGTATCAGAGCTACAATGAAATAAGATCGTGATCAGATTCTAAAGAACTTCTAAGTATTCTCTCCTCTCTCTCCCCACCGTGCATTATCTCTAAGTCTTGAAAATGGTGAATGGTCTTAAAGTCAAAGATAGACTTGAAGGCGCATCTAATTTCACCCCATGGAAGTTTAGAGTGCTCATTGCACATGAAGAGAATGATCTTCTTCAATTCATAGAGGAAAAATATTTATCCAAACTTGAAGATCATGAGGAGAAACTGTAATTTAAGAAAAATGTCATCAAAGCAAAGAAGATATTAATTGACTCTGTGAGGGATCACTTGGTACCTCTCATCTCCAAGATGACAACTGCAAGAGATATGATCAAGGCCTTGGAAGGTTTATATAAGATTAACAATGTTAGTAGGGCTCTTGCCTTGAGACAACAACTCCACCAAGTGAAGATGGAAAAAGGAGATTCAGTCGTCACCTACTTCACGAAAATTTCAGAATTGAGAGATCAACTATGCACAATTGAGGATCTAATGATAGATAAAGATCTTGTCATGCTAGCCTTGAATGGTTTGCCTCATTCATGGGAGCCATTTATTCAAAGCATAAATCGAAGGTCAAACTTACCTAAGTTTGATCGACTTCGAGCAGATTGTATTCAAGAAGAATCAAGATTGATTGCTAGAGGAATTGTCACGAGTACTCAAAATGAAGATACACATTTTCTTGCTGCTCAATCTACCAAGAAGCAAAAGTATTGGAAGAAGGGCAACTTCAAAAAGAATAGAGATTTCAAATCAGATTCTGCACTTGATTCTAGGAAGAGGAAGAAAGATCTCTCTCACATCCATTGTTTTAGATGTGACAAGTTTGGTCACTTTGCAAAGGATTGTTTAACACGACCTAATCATCAAGGTGAAAACATCAGTGAAGTCTCATCTCAGAAGGAGGTTGAAGATAACTCCAATGGCTTTCTTTTCATATCAGCATTATCAAGCAATGTTCCTACAGACAGTGATACATGGTTAATTGATAGTGGAGCCTCTTGACATATCACCAGTCATTGGGAGTACCTTTCTGATTTAGTAGAAAGAGTCACATCTTCAAGTCATCATTGGGGATGATGCACGATATGTCGTAAGAGGAATTGGTGCTACATCTCTAAAACTTTAATCAGGAGTTTCTCTACACCTAAGTGATGTATTGTTCATTCTAGAGATCAAGAGGAACCTAGTATCAATTTCAGCCTTGGAGGATAAGGGATATCAAATTGCATTTTTTGAAGGAAGAGTTCTTGCTTGGCCTGAGAACTCCAGCATCAAGAATGCTCGTGTGATTGGAAATTGACATGAGAGTTTATAAAAACTTTCCACTCTCCCAATTCAAGCACTTATTCATGATTTTGCAAGTTCCAGTGAACTCTAGCACAAAAGACTTGGACATCTTCACTTCAGGTCTCTTCCATCTTTGGAGAAGATGGTAAAAGGTATTCCTAAACTCATTCATGTAAATGATGGTACTTGTAAAGGTTGTGCTATGGGTAAAAATGTTAAAAGTCCTTTCCATAGTAGTGAAAGTAGGTCTAAAGAAATACTAGATCTTGTACATTCAGATTTATGTGGTCCAATGTCAATTCCATCCCTAAGTGGATGTTTTTTGTTATGTAACTTTTATAGATGATTACTCTAGGAAGACTTGGATTTATTTCTTAAGGTCTAAAGAGTCTTTTGAAGTCCTAGGTAGGTTTAAAGAGTTTAAAGCTCTTGTAGAAAATATTACTGGAAAGAAAATTAAAATTCTAAGGTCTAACTATGGAGGTGAATACACCTCGTGTAGCTTTCATGGTTTCTGTATTGAGGTGGGGATCAAGAGGGATTTTTGTGTTCCTTACAATCCTCAACAAAATGGAGTCACTGAAAGGAAGAACAAATCTATAGTTGAAGCTGCAAAAGCTATGATTCATGATCAAGACCTTCAGATTTTTCTATGGGCAAAAGCCTTTAGAACAACAGTGTATGTTCAAAAAAGATGTCCTCATCAGATATTATAAAATATAAATCCTAAAGAAGCCTTCTCAGGTTTCAAGCCTGATATCAGTCACCTGAGAATATTTGGTTGTCTTGTGTATATTCATGTTCCCAAGGACAAGAGAACCAAGTTGGAGCCTTTTGGCAAGAGAGGAATATTTCTAGGCTATAGTGAAACCTCCAAAGCCTATCGTGTTTACATTCCTGGTCAAAAGAAAATAGAGGTTAGTAGGGATGTCACATTTGAGGAAGATGCTGCATTCAGAAAATCAAAGGTCTCATGCATGGAGATAGATGATGAAACTCCTCAAGACATGGATGTTGACCATACTCCCAAGGTTTAGAGGGAGTCTATAGTACCTGATATAAGTAATGATCCAATTGAACCCTTGGATCCCATTGGTGGGCCTAGGGATATTATTGTGTCTCGAAAGAGACCTCTTTGGGCATGAAACACTATGTAGGAAGAAGAACAGTTTGCTGCTCCTAGAGGCACATTCAAGGAAAGAAAAAGGCCACAAAGATTCTCTGATTATGTTACATTAATGTGTAATCTTGTTGAGTCTAGACCATCTAGTGTAGAAGAAGCCTCAAATCAATAAGTTTGGAAAGATGCCATGGACGAAGAGTATCAATCCATTCTCAAGAACAATGTGTGGGATATTTTGCCTAGACCAGAAGGGAAGTCTGTTGTGTCTTCCAAGTGGTTGTTCAAGATAAAACATGCAGCTGATGGCAACATTGAAAAGTACAAAGCTAGATTTGTGGCTCGTGGTTTCTCTCAACAAGAAGGAATAGATTATGAAGAAACATTTGGCCCTGTTGCTCACTATACATCCATTAGAACCATCATTTCTATTGCAACAGCTAAAGGATGGAAGTTTCATCAGATGGATGTGAAGACTACTTTTTTCAATGGCGTGATTGAAGAAGAAGTCTACATCGAGAAACCTGAGGGGTTTGTGATTCATGAGAAATAATCTCATGTGTGTAAATTGAAGAAATCCCTATATGGTCTTTAACAGGCTCCTTAGGCTTGGTATGAAAGAATTGATAGATACTTAGTGGGTTTGGGTTTTTGCACAAATGATGCTGATCCAAACCTTTACTTCAAAGTATTCAATGGTGATATGTTGATCTTGGTACTTTATGTTGATGATCTATTTATTACCAAAGAAGATCATCTCATTAATAGATGTAAGGAGTTGACTTCAGAATTTGAGATGAAGGACTTAGGACTTATGAACTTGTTTCTAGGGTTGGAGGTTTGGTAGAATCCCAATGGGATTATCCTAAGTCAAGGTAAATGCACCATCGATATTTTGAAGAGATTTGGGATGACAGATTGTAAATCCATGTCCACACCCATGGAAACTAACTTGAAGAAATTAAGGGAAGCTACAACTAGTTTAGATCTTGTGGACCCTACTATGTACAGACAATTGATTGGGTCCCTCATGTATCTAGTTAACACTAGACCATATATTTGTTATGGAGTGAGTGTACTTAGTCATATCATGAGTGAACCTACACAAATAAATCTAGTTGCAGCCAAGAATGTCTTGAGATACTTGCATGGCACAGTTGGATATGGCTTGAAATACTCTTCCATTATGGACCTAATTCTTGAAGGATATTTTGATTCTGACAAGGCAGGGAGTATTAGTGATCGGAAGAGCACTTCTAGTTGTTGTTTTAGTTTGGGATCTGCTATGATTTCTTGGTATACTAGGAAGCACTCTTCACTAGCTCTGAGCACTGTAGAAGCAGAATACATTGCAGCATGTGTAGCAACTCGTGAAGTAGTGTGTCTTTGTAAGTTCCTTGCAAGACTATTTGGTCAATCATTGGAGCCTACCATCATACATTGTGATAATCAAAGTTGTGTAAAGCTTTCAGTCAACCCAGTCTTTCATGATAGAATGAAGCATGTAGAGGTTCAGTACCACTATATCAGAGATATGGTACAAAGGGATGTAGTTCAGTTGAGATGCATTTGTACTGAGGAATAGATGATCGACATTTTCACCAAGCCTCTTGCAAAAGTGAAATTTGTGCATTTTCGAGACAAGCTTGGAATTGTAGAAAATGAAGCTCTTTCTGAGAGGGAGTCTCAACATCAGTAATTACTTGATATGTATTATAATTCATTCTTCTCTGTGAGAGAAGTTTGAGGTGCAAGACCTTGTCATGCACTCTTCTCTAAGAGAGAAGTTTGAGGTATCAACCCTTGTTGAGCATTCTTCTATGCGAGATAAGTTTGAGGTATCAGCCCTTGTTGAGCATTATTCTCTGCGAGAGAAGTTTGAGGTATTAGCCCTTGTTATGCATTACTCTATGGGAGAAGTTTGAGGTATTAGCCCTTGTTTTGCATTCTTCTATGAGATAAGTTTTTGGTACTAGCCCTTGTTTGCATTGTTCTCTGTGAAGAGAAGTTTGAGGTATCAGCCCTTGTTCCACCCTCTGCAAGTAGGTATGGTGGATGTCATAACACTTATTCTTATTCATCCTCTGGGAGTAGTCATGGTGAATATCACTATGTGACTCAGATCTTGAGTATAATTCCTCCCTAGCTAAGAGGGAGAGTTAATGTTATAGCATCCGTCAAAATTCTAGTCGTATAAATTTATTTTATTATTAAACTATAATTAAGACATACTGACTCAAATCGATTCTTTATTATATTATAATAATTTCTCTTTGATTGAATTAGTGCTATTAATGATGTGTATGAGTGTCATGTTGCTTGACGTCATCCTTGAATGGGCATATAGACCCATTCCTTCACACTTTGAAGAGATAATGACAACAACAAATAAATTATATATACAACGGCTAAACTAGAATTTAATATATCAGCAGTTCAATCAGAAAACAACAAGGATAAGAGACAGATCATAATATCATTGCAGGGTAATAAATCAGATAAACCTACAATTATTATCTGTACACTCTTTCGTGGCAGATTGGACCACAATCATTATCCATGATACACTTTAAAGGGAGAGTGAGCATCGATTAATATCTGCTTGTTGTTTAAGACACTTCTATGGGAAATTAGAGTAGTAATACAACATGAACTGTATACTTTTCTGTAAAATGAATTAGAGTTGAATGCATATGTAGATTGGAATTCCATAATACATAGTTTGAACTAACACCAAAATGAGATTAAAAGTTCAAATAAAATTTAAAACTATTTGCCTATTTAATCTGATCAAAACTCAACAGGTGCAAGAAGCAGAAGGGGAGATTGATTAGGCATTGCTGCACTTTTAAGATTTTCACTAATCACACCAATTAGATAAGACTTTCCTATTCCTGCTATTCCTTGAATTATCATATACAATGGCATTCTATTTTCATTCATATGGTAATATGACATAATTATGTTCAATGTTTTCTCTTGTTTTTCACTCAAGCTTGTATAATCGATATATTATAGTATATCATCATGTATAATGCATCTGTTCTCTCTCATTATTTCTATGAAATTGATTGCCTGAGCTTTATATTCATCACTTCGATATTCGTTAGACCAATCTGTTTGTCTATCAATATCCCTTCTTCCCAACATATCTATTTCTGAGAGTTGCATTACATCATAATGATGTAGCTTAGATATGATTTCCCATTCATGCTCTGTTGCATTTTCTTGAACGATACCATTGTCTTTAATTTCTTAATCACTAATATTGTCTATGTTTTCTGTAGTTATTGTTCACTCCAAATGACAAGGGGTATAATTGAGCGACTCCTAGTTTGATATTATGGTCTCATTTTTGTCACCTATATCTCTTTCCATGTCATGAAATGGCCTATAAACTAACAATTTTGATAAACAGAAATCATTAATTTTTTTTTTGATGCACATGAGGGAATGGATAGAAACCTTGGAAACACTCTGAGAATAGTTTCTCTTTCCCAAGGCTCCCATTTTTTTTATCTCTTCTCCATCGAGGATTATATATCCATGATCTTTCTGCATCAATATGTGTGATAGCTTCCATTGAGTATGGTCCTGTCCTATATCCATCATGAATGATTTCATTTGTTCTTCATTGTTATCTTCATCACATACAACAATGGGTTTGAATACTTCACATGAAGCATTTAGATTAACAAATCTTTTACTAATTTCAACCAAGGGAAGTTCTAAGAGTATGTGGCATGTTTCTTGAGCTCCAACATCTCTTTCTATAATAGTTTGAGTCAAGAGTTTCCTGTATGCCTTTGCTGCTAGATCATCAGGGTTTTCTATATTTGCAAGAAAAAACAACATTTGATGGTAGATTTCTGAGTTCTTCTATGCTTTCACTGCATACTTTGCAATGTGCTTTATCACTGCATGTTTTGAGAGAACCAGTTGCCAATCTATATTAGCTCTCCAAAGTTGTAGTATGTAGTGGTTGTGTGAATTAAATCTATCATCATTTCTTGCTGGCTCAAATTTCTTTTCACTACTCTGTATGTCTTGATATAATTTTAATCCATGTATATTTAAGGCCTAAGGTGCATTGTATCTGCAATTTTATCTATAAATATTTTTTAGCGTGTTTTTTCAAACATTTACATTTCATGTATATAGAAAATTATTTATTACAAAGTAATTACCTGCAAACCATTCTTCCTTGTTTCTTTCTTAAACATGCACCCTCTCTACACATTATATGTATTTGTATTGTCTTTAGAATTTCTTTGTAATCCTTATCATTATCTTTCTTGGAAAGTTGTCTTGTGTCTTTCAGACATGGATGTTGTGAAAAGTTTTGGAATGTATGCAATAGTAAAGATGAGTGTATTAGTTTCCTATTTAGAAAACATTCTTTTCTTTACATTGGATTACATAAGTTACAATTGAAACTCATTGTAATGATACCTGTATGTTTTGTTGATAAACATCTACTCTTGGATTCCATGCATGAACAATGCCATGGAAATATCTTTCAACAATATTTATTTCTTGTTCATTAGACCAATCTATACTATTCATATTTGGTGCTCGATGTATCCATACAAAACCATGCACATGTGGTGATCCTCTAAGTTGCCATTCATATCTGCACCAATACTCTTTAACATTAAATCTATTTTCCAGTATTTCTTTTCTAAATATAGAATGTCTAAAGTGCATATAGTGGGTGACTATATGAGGGTAGTCGATCATATTTTGTTTCCTCCAAATTTGAGCTTCGCGTGGAGTTGTTGGTGCTATTCCTAGCATCAGTGCATGTAAATCTGGCCAATACAAGTTCGCAACACTAAGTGTAAAGAATATTGTCGGTTTTCCAATTTGATGGAGCATGTTAGATGGTTATGCTCGGCATTTTGTTCAATAAGATCTGCTTCCTCGCAATGTTATTCCAAATCACATCAATTTATCAGCCAACTGTGAGTTTGGTAAGTTCTGCATATGTTCGCGCAATTGTTTATTGTGATAGGCAACTCTAGAAGGTTCCTTTTTGCAAATATAGTAGTTGAATTTTGTGCTTTGTGCCTCATTAACATGTTCATCATGTAATATTGAAACCTTGGGTGTTTTCCGAAGCTGTGGTCCCTATAGCAAATCAAATGCTTGGCATACTCATGTAGTTGTACTCATCTTATTCTTGGTTCCAACCAACCACACCTACTGTCATCAAATAGAGTTGGAAATGCCATGTCAGGTAAACCTCTTGTTGTGTATTCATTGATTGGAGATACACTAATTGCAAGCCAATCAATCAATGTGGGAGGATTTGCATTTGGATTATTCACCCATGTCTGGATTAATTCCATTTCTCTTTGCAGGTTAGGTGGTTTTGAGGCTATTGAAGTTGTGCACTCTATGATATTAGAATCATTTGTTTCTACAATTGGACAAATAAATACAATTTGGTTTGAGTCAAAATCAAATTCCATATGCACTGTCCTTATTTTGTCAAAGTTATTTTGATCACAATCTCTGTCCAAATCATGCAGAGCATTATGATCAATTGTAACACTTGAATAGAACTTGTCATGCTCAATTTTGCATTTAATGCTTTGCAGACATGTTCTCTATTTACTGTAAAGTCATAATTTGTGTGACGTTGATATTTTCTTCGAACAATGATTATTGGCAAGTCTTTGATTGGGTGTGGCCGAATATTGGAAATTCATTCAATATTTTGTGAAAAATTTATTGTGTCCTTTATACCTATATTGACCATCGGTTGCATGTGTGACTTGTAGAATTGGACTTACACATGCAATCAACATTTCTTCTACTTGTATAAGGTTGGCAAGTTCATGTGGTTGTGGTCCTGGATCCATATGTTTGACAAAGAGAATCTATATGTCTAATCAGTATCAAAAATGCAAGTTGAATATTTTTTAAATTGTTTTGAAGATGATGTTTTATTATGTCTTGCTTAATCACAAGAATCACAATGCTCTTAAGAGAAATTTTAATATGTTTTATGCCTTAGTTATTAGGGTAGATCTACTAATCTTTTAAGAATTGCATAATTAAGAAGATGACACAAATAACTGTATTTTTTTTTTTGATATATCTAGCACTCATAATTCATTCCCTAAACATGAGTTAGGGAATACAATTTAACCTTGAATGACT